>NC_132786.1:74080416-74385833 GCF_048418805.1 Vulpes vulpes | reverse complement strand
TATTTTTAAAATCTCTTGATTAACAGGTACATTGCCAAGCTCAAATCCCATCTTGCACACTGTAATGCTACCATAATATTACTGGTAAGAAAGGCAGTTATAGAGAAGGATTTTCCGGAAAAAAATGTTTCTACTTACTCTTTAGTCACAAATTGAGGGGCTCCAGCCACTCAGCATAAAACATGAACAACATAAAAATAGGTCATACAAATTTGATCTCTTATCTATGGACGTTGAGGTTTAAAGGCAGTCACTTTGACCTAGGTTTACAGGTACATGATATTAAGAAATTTAAATAATACGTGTGTTTATTGTTAAAAAGAAAACCATAGGCGCAAGATAAGATCTTAGACCAAGCCATGAAACCTGGGCTTAATACCCAACCTAACTGCAGTTTCAACCCCCCTCAGAAATATATCTTACCCATTGGCCAGTCAGGACTTTTCTGATAGATACCAATGAACTACTCTGTCACAAGGGTCCTCTCCATTGCCCAAAAGAAGATGAGCTAATCTGTAAGATAAGACCCACTGCTCTTAAACCACCCTAACCCTAAGGGAAAGTGATCTTGCCTGAAACAATCTTTTCTCTTCTTTTCCTAATAACTTCCTTGCCCTACCCTACTCCCTATAAAACCTTTCATTTTGCACAACTCCTTAGTTGTTGTTCTACACTCTCCTTGCTAGATTAGATGCTGCTCGATTTATGAATCACTTGATAGTCAATTAGATCTTTGAATTTACTCAGTTGAATTTTTGCTCTTTAACAGTGTGTAATCAATATATGAAAAATACAGTCAAGAATTTAAATCAATCAGCCACAGACACTGATTGCATTTATTGAGTGGCCCTTAGGCATTATCTTAGGCCCTGGGGATTCAGTGCTGAGAATAAAAAGGTCAAGACCCCTGCCTTCATTATGCTTATAGCCAAGTAGGAAAACCAAATAATAAATACATAATTAGATGGATTAGGAGAGCCATGAAGAAGGAAGGAAGGTGCAGGATTGCTCTTAATAAGGACTAAACTTAGTCCAGTATGGAGGGAGAGGATAGTCAGAGAAGCCTGTCCTGTAGAAGTGGTGTTTCAGCTCCACTTGAAGGACATGTCCAAGTTAGTTAAGCAAAATTGCTCTTTTTAGAGCAAGTAGGAAGAGAAGGAAAGAACATTTGAAGAGAAGAAACTGCAAAGGGCTTGATACAAGAGTGAATACAATGCTTAGGGTTGAAAAAGAAGTCTGGTGTACCTGATGGAAAACAGGACAAAGTGAGTACCGAGTGAGGTGAAGCTGGAGACAGGCAGGGGCTGGGTCAGGTCTGGCTAAAAGTCTGCATTTAACTCTAAGAGCAAAGAGAAACCACTAGGGGGGATTTTTAGTAGTGGAGTGACATCTAGTTTCCATTTTATAAAGCTCAGTAGGGTGCTATGTGAAGCCCGGATCAGAAGGGAACAAGAATGAAGTATACTTAAGAGGCTGTTGTAATCATGCAGAGGACAGGGACAGGGATGTACGCAGAGGTACAGGCTGTGGGTGGGCAAAGGTGAACAGATCCAAATCAACAGGGACAGTGTGGGGGATGAGTGAGAAGAAAAAGCCAACAATTAACCCTCATTTTCTGACTGGCTAGATATAAGGGTCATTCACTAGGATGGAGAACATGGAAAGATGCTACTTCACACCGGGTTAGACTCTATTTCAAATGTTTTAGGGTTGGAGATAGGGGTGGAGATCCCTTCCAGACCACTTCTGCCAACCAAACTAAGTTATTAGTTGCAAAAAAAAAATTATTTCATTGGTCTCTTTTTTACTGAAGGTATAAGTAGAGTGTCATCCTTAGAAAAAAGAAACAGATGTCTTTTAAGAAAGGCAGGAGTCTGAGAAAACTTAAAGACTGCTTTCCACTGAAGCCTGAGCACTGGGATGGGGTGCAGTGGGGAGAATAGTATGATACTGTCATTTAAAAATTATAATATATATTTGGTCTTCATCCCTATTTCTAGCTCAGAGCTCATAAAAACCCTGGAATTACCTAAGCAGTGAGAACTATAAAAGTGTCTTTTGTTATGTTAACGAGGTGATTTTTGCAAAGTGCTTACATATGGGGCCTGGTTTGCCAGGATCTTCAACCCTGAGAGTGGAGGGTTGAAACTTCCAGTCCCACTCCCCAACTTCCAAAGGAAGGAAGAGGGCCTGGAGATTCAGTTCAATGATTTATTCAACCTGGCTTATGTAATGAAACCTCCATAAAAACCCAAAAAGAATGGGATTCAGAGAGTTATAAATTGGTGAACATTTGGAGATTTGAAAGAGTGGTGCTCTTGGTAAGGGCATAGAAGTTCCATGCCCTTCCCTCATACCTTGCCCTTTGCATTTCTTCCATCTGGCTCTTCCTGAGTCCTATCATTTTATAAGAAACCAGTGATCTAGTGAGTAAACAAATTTCCTGAGTTCTGGGAGCCACTTTAGCAAATTAATGAAACCTGAGGAGGGGGTCATGAGACCTCTGATATTTAGCCAGTCAGAAGTACAGGTAATATGCTGGGCTTGCCAATGGTGTCTGAAGCAGGACTGGGGAGGCAGTCTTATGGGACTGATCCTTTAACCTGTGGGATATGACACTATCTCGGGGTAGAGTCTGAATTGAGCTGAACTGTAGGACACCCAGCTGGTGTCCCTAGAATTCACTGATGCTGTGTGGAACCCCTACACACAACACTCATATTGAAATTGCTCAGAACACCAAAAGAGACAGGAATTGGAGTGGAACTCCAGAGAGATACGACTGACTCAAAAGAGGTAACACATCAAAGAACATTCGGATTACTTTACAACTCTGCTGAGGGCTGACAGTGTTCTAATCATTTAAACATTTCCCTTTTTCTTTCCTTCCTTGGTGAATGGTGATATGCCTATTGATTACACCATAAAGATAACAGGGGAAGGAAGAGAGGACTGCTTTTCTCATTCTATCCTCTTTCTAGAGCCCTCTTCCTGGTTCCAAACACTCCAAAGGGTATGCAGAATTTATAGTTATGGGGGAAGTTGTTTCTGAGCATGATTAAATACTTTATTTCACATAAAAGCTTGCAAATACCAAGATATCTGATTACAGAATCATATCATTTCTACTTTTAAGTTATATTCTAGATCACATTATATGCTAATTATGATCAAATATTTTGCAATAATGCAAATGTATTTGAATAATCAATCTGTATTTCCTATTCAACTCTAAATATATACTCTAGTGGCTCTCAAATGTGGTTCCCAGGCTAGGAGCATTAACATCACTTGGGATTTTGTTAGAATACAAATTCATGGGCCTCATTGTAGACAGAGTGAATCAGAATTCAGGAGGTGGAGCCCAGCAATTTTCTTAAAAAGCCTTTCAGGTGATTCTGATGCATGCTAATGTTTGAGAACCACTGTTTTAGAACAGTATTTCCAACTTTTTCACATTTAAAAGTGATGGTATTTGTACAATACCCCATATTAAGAGAAGCTGCTAGAGGCTTGAAGCCACCAGCCCAAAGCCCTGTTCAGTGGTGTTGGCCTGAGCACCCACCACAACCTTTTCACAGCCTACAGGGAAATTGACCTAGAGATACTCACACCAGTGCAAAATGTTCACTGTAGTTTTGTTTCTAATAATAAAAATCTAGGACTCACCTGAAAACCCATCAACAGAGAAGAATGGATAAATTGTAGTATGTTTGCACATTAGAATACCATTCACAGTTAAAATGAATTCATTGAAGCTACCTGTTTCAACACTAAGAAATCTCAAAAACATTATGCTAAGCAAAACAGGTTGTAGAATACATATAGTTTGATGTTTATATAATGTTTACAACATGCTGTACAATATTGGGTATTGTTTGTGGCATGTCTGGTTGCAGTAAAATCATAACATAATAAGACATGATAAGCAGTCTATTTGGGGCTGTAGTTAGCTCTCAAGCAGCATGGCAAGAGGAAAGAGGATCAGGGATGTGTACTAACAGGGCTTCACTAATGTTATTTTTTTAAAAGATTTTATTTATTTATTCATGAGAGAGAGAGAGAGAGAGGCAGAGACACAGGCAGAGGGAGAATCAGGCTCCATGCAGGGAGCCCAATGTGGGACTCAATCCCAGGACTCCAGGATCACGCCTGGGCCGAAGGCAGGGGCTAAATCGCTGAGCCACCCGGGCTGCCTACCAATGTTATTTCTTACACCATCTAAAGAAAATATAGCAGTAAGTTAAGATTTGACATGAGGGGAGATGAGTGCACGGGCATTTCTTTACTACTTTTTATACTTTTCTGTATATATGAAATATTTCATTAAAAATTTTTATTCAAGGGACACCTGGGTGGCTCAACTGGTTAGGCATCCCATTCTTGACTTCCGCTCAGGTCTTGATCTCAGGGTCGAGAGATTGTGCCCTACTTGGAACTTGCGCTGGGCATAGAGCCTGTTTAAGAGTCTCTCTTCCAACTTCCCTATGCCCCTCCCCCCTGTCATGCACATGCACGCTCTCCAAAATAAATAAAAAGACTTTTTGATTAAAAAAATCAGTTGGAATTTGCTATTAAACTACCTGAGGGACACCTGGGTGGCTCAGCAGTTTAGCACCTGCCTTCAGCCCAGGGCATGATCCTGGAATCCTGGGATCTAGTCCCATGTCGGGCTCCCTGAATGGAGCCTGCTTCTCCCTCTGCCTGTGTCTCTGCCTCTCTTTGTGTCTCTCATTAATAAATAAATAAAATCTTTAAAAAAATAAATAAATAAACTACCTGAGTTTTAAGACCAACTATGACAAGAGATCTTTGGTATTAGGGAGATTATTTTCTTTCTCAGACCTTCAGGTTCCTCATTTGCAAAACAGAGGAAGTTCAATTCAGTGACCTCTGAAATCTGTCTGCCTCTTTTACCCTCTCTGACCTATTTTGGTGCTCAAACAGAAAAAGCTCAAACCCCTGGCCTTTTTCCTCCCCACAGACAGGCTGCAGCCTTGCCTCCTCGTCCAGCTGTCCCCACTAATAGCCCCCTCACTTATAATGGCCTCAGCAACTGGGAGGGGGACTAATAACATATCACAAAGCAGAAGTCATAAAACCTGTGTTCTAAGATATATTTTAAGGCAAAAGGAATAAAAATAAAACCAGAAAAGTCTGGCACACAGACAAGCTGTGTGGGATTTAGAAAATGCCCTTGAATTTGTAAGCAACCTTTCCTTGAAGAAGAACCTTCCCTAAGATTCCCTAAGCAGTGGATTTCACCAAGTGGAAGTGAATTTTGAATCAACACCACAGCATTATACACTACTTCATCCCTATTCTTTGGGCATCACCTCCACTTCTTTTCCCCACCTCAATATCAAACACAATACAACACCACTAATTAGCTGATTTTTTCCCATTGTCCACTGATTCTCTAGAGCTTATTTACCTTTTCAAATAGTTTTTTTTCTTGATCCTTTGAATGTGATCAATCATTTCAATAACATAAATATCATAATTCATAGTTCATAATATTGATGAACTATGCCTACAAAGTGTGGCCAACTTTGACTAAATATTTACTACAAAATACTGTACATTATCTCAAATTATACAATTTTATACCCACCACCAAGATTTGTCATATTTTTTAGTTTTGCTAATTTACATATTCAAATCAGCACGCCAGATAAGGATAGCATTTTCTGCTTTGTGACACCATATCACAAGTGTGGTTCCAGACCTCTTTTGAAGCATTTGATTAGTGCGATGTGGTAGGAAACATATTTCATATTGACTGATAAGTAATATAAGTCAAAAACAAGACAATCTGGTTTCAGCTCTAACATGTACTAAATAATCTAAGGAAATTGTCTCTTAGCCTTGCTTTCCTAATCTATGATAGGTACAAATAGGGCTTTGTTAATAAGGTCCTACCAATCTCTGAAATCCTTTGGTCCCTTGGAATGTCCATATAAACCAACTGTTCTAGCCTTATATATGTAGTCCCAGTCTAAGTTGTCAACTTTTTTGGTTGAAAAATGAAAAATTCGGGCAGCCCAGGTGGCTCAGCCATTTAGCACTGCCTTCAGCCCAGGGTGTGATCCTGGAGACCTGGGATATAGTCCCAGTCGGGTCCCACATCAGGTTCCCAGCATGGAGCCTGCTTCTCCCTCTGCCAATGTCTCTGCCCCTCTCTCTGTGTCTCTCATGAATAAATAAATAAAATCTTTAAAAAAAAAAAAAGAAAAATGAAAAATTCATTAATGAACATGTAGACTCCAGCTAGATTCAATGTAGTATATGTATACATATTTACTTATTTATATATAATGCATATATTTTAACAGAAAAAAATACACAGAACATTTATCACACAAAAAAAATAAATGCTCAGCATTCTATTATTATACATAATAGCATACAGTTCATGCTTGCTAAATTAATTAATTAATTATTAAGTTCATACCATGTCAGAGACTATGCTAGGTACTTATGCAATTTCTTATTTAATTCTTACAGCAACTCTGAGAGGCAGATACTTTCTACCTGGTATGAATGATAGTACTATAAGATTCTAAGTCTGTCTTGGCACATCTCAGGGACAATATTAAACATAATTCAACACCAAAAACAGACATATGCTTTGTAAATGAACTTTTTAAGAATTTCACCCCTGTATATTACTCTAACAATGTCTTGCTTTTGTTTAACATTTATCTTCAGCTTTATACTTCAATATTCCCATGACATTTTCTGTTATTCATTGTTTTAATGTGCCTCTCTGGTGATTAAAAACAAAGCTAAAATAATGGGGCCTGGAATGACAATTAGTCAGTGGGATATATCCAGACCTTATTCTCACTTAGAGAAACACAGAAGAATTTTAACACCTTGTGGTACCTAGAATTACCTGTGGTACCTATTTTATCTTCACCAAACTACTTAATATATTATGTACATCAAGTTTATAACTTCCCTTGAGGGTCTATTAATCTGGTTAGAAAAATGCAGTCAATAATGTGCATTGGGTTATAGCAAAACATCTGAAAGGGCCCTTCATACTCAAATGGAAAAGATGGAGAAATGTAGAGGGAATGCTAGGTCAATTAGTAACGAGTGGAACAACTGTCCTCAAAAGACTAGTGATTAAGAAAAGATTCTCAACCTGGAGAAAGACTTGTGCCTCAGGGTTCTCCCCTTGATCTTCTTCTGTTCCCAAATATTACCAATGACTTCAATGGACAGAAAGGTTCTAAAATCTGAAGATGACAAAAAGTTGAGTGGGGTAATAAATGGATTATATAAATCAAAATAAACTTGACAGGGTAAAGATATGAGTCAAGCCAAACAAATTAAAAGTTAACAGAGATAAGTTTGAGATTCAAAAAGAAATTTCCTAAGTACAGACTGTTTTGAAAAAACTGGCCTGGCAACTACCTTAAAAGATATATAGGAACTTGAGCTGACAGTAAATTCAATATGAATCAACAATACAGTATGACTACCTGAAAGCTGGTGCCACTTTTAGCGATATTAGAAATAAGAAATTTCTGCAATAACAAAAATAAAGGATTTAAAAGAACTGAGGCCATAGGCCTGCTCTTCTTGATGCTGCTAATTTATTTCCATATTATATATAGTTTTTGGTGTTGAACCTTAAAGATATAGAGAAAGTGGCATTGAACCTTAAAGATGTAGAAAATGACATTTGGTTTCCTACACCACAAGGGTACCATGTCAGATGAAGAGACATTTTAAAATACAATTCTTTTTTGAAAAAGGTATTAATCTGGAGGAAAGAAGACTAAAGAAGGATATGATATCTATTTTTAAAATATTTTTAAAGTTGTATATAGAATGAAAATAGCCCTACTCTGAAGGACTCCAAGAGGTCAAATGAGAATCAATAGGTTCAAAGAAAGCAGACAATAACTTGGCATAACAAGGGCATTTATGGGATAGGATTATGAGATTGGGGAGTTTCCCCCATGTTAGATAAAGGGATAATAGACTGAATCATCTATTGGTAGGATATTGCATAGGGAATTAACACACCAGTGGAAGTTTTGTCTCAGTGAATTTTGAGGCCCCTTGTAAAACTTAAGGAAAATAAATTCACGATCTACAAGTTGCCTAAAAAGAAGGTGACTGTTAAAGATTTACTCTTGTTGCTAATAGTCTCAGCAAGATATGGTTTGAAGGGCAGCCCAGGTGGCTCAGCAGTTTAGCGCCGCCTTCAGCCCAGGGCATGATCCTGGAGACCCGGGATCTGGATCGAGTCCCACGTCGGGCTCCCTGCATGAAGCCTGCTTCTCTCTCTGCCTGTGACTCTGCCTCTCTCTCTACCTCTCTCTCTGTGTCTCTCATGAATAAATAAAACCTTTAAAAAAAAAAAAAAAGAAGGAAGAAAACAGAGGATAGAATGTTTCATTAAAAAAAAAAAAAGATATGGTTTGAAGTTAAATCTACTTTCCACCCCCTCCCCAAATATGTATACACACATACAAAAAACAAGCATGATTCCTTTCAAAGAGGAATAAACACAAGCCTCATTAGTTCAGGTTTTACTCTTTGAAATTTGTAGTAATTCAGAGGGGAATAGGATTAGTTTGCCATCTGAAAGGAAAAAAAAACATGTTTGTGAAGTAAATTAAAATTCTGGGAGGTAAGCTTGTCCTTATATCTAAAGTCAAAACTATTAAAAATGAGCTTGGAATTTCTGTACAAAAAAATCTTTCTAATTTCTAAATGATCCCTTCTTTACCTCAAGTCAGGTAGGATTAAGCAGCTATAAGTATTTGTGAGCAGCTGTTGGACCCTGGCTCACGGGTGCCAATGTGTCCCCGTGGATGCCCCAGAGACTCAGATCCCAGACAGGCAGATGCAATTAGCAAGAGGGTTTATTGAACGTTTGCGCAAACGGGCTCTCCGCCTCCGAGGAGGAAGAGAGCCCCGATTAGCAATTACAGGTATCTTTTAAAGGCAAAAGAAAAAAACCTGCTTAAAGACAAAAGAACCGCGGGAGTCGCATAGCATTCAGGTTATCGATTTCTCAGGTCAACATGAGCCTATTCATGTTATTCATATTATTTATTCCAATCAGGGAGTGGGGGGAAATGGTTTTCTTATCACAAACAGAATGCTTTTTGTTGCTAAAACTTCAGGAAGGCACCTGGATGGGCTGCCTCTGGATTCGGGCTGATCCTACTTGGGGGGGGGGTGGGGGGGGGGGGTTCTTCACAGCATTTATTCTGAACACAGTTGATCCTTTAACAACATGGATTTGAACTGCGCAGGTCCACAGATTTTTTTTTTTTAAATAAATACAGTTCAATAATGTAAATTTTCTTTTCCTTATGATTTTCTTAACATTTTCTTTTCTCTATCTTACTCTATTATAAGAATACAGAATACAATATACATAACATATAAAATATGTGTTAATTGATTATGCTCTTGGTAAGGCTTCCAATCAACAGTCTATTAGTAATTAAGTTTTGGGGGAGTCAAAAGTTATACCCAGATTTTTGATTGTGCAGGGCATCAGCACCCCTAACCTCTGCCTTGTTCAAGGCTTATCTATATTATACAAACTACTGAAAATAAGTTATTTTTTTAATGTTAAGAAATCCAGCTTTCATGTGACCTGGGCATTTCCCAAGTTTAAATTAGGCCCCACTAATTCAAGTTATTAAGGAACTTCTTTGGTGATATGTTGCTTTGAATTCTTGATTACAGTTAAGCAAGAAATTATAATAGAGATTTACTAACCAAAGCAATTACAAACTAGAGAGAGATAAATGTATAATGAATAGTCTAAAACTTAACTTAAAAAAAATCCAACCAAAGCCAGAGAATCACACAAACTGGCCACAAATTATAGACACTGAATCAGCCCATTGAACCTAATGCTGACAAATGCATAATGGGCAGGACCCCATGGGCATGTGACCTATGCAGTTCGCTCAGGGCCCTGCACCCAGACTGGTTGCACACTTGGCTTAATGTTCTACTGTCAATGTCTTGAAAGTCAATAATTTTTTAACTTGAGGCCCTATAGATTAAGTAGGTAGTCCTGGAGCTTGGTACAGAATCATGACCGAGATACAAAAGGCAAGCAAATGAAACGCGAATATACTGACAAAATCTAAATATTCCATTTATTAATGAGTAATGATATCCTGTAATCAAGGCACAGCCTGTTGGTTATTTTTTTTTTAATTTTTTTTTTAATTTTTTATTTATTTATGATAGTCACAGAGAGAGAGAGAGAGGCAGAGACACAGGCGGAGGGAGAAGCAGGCTCCATGCACCCGGAGCCTGATATGGGATTCGATCCCGGGTCTCCAGGATCACGCCCTGGGCCAAAGGCAGGCGCCAAACCACTGCGCCACCCAGGGATCCCAGCCTGTTGGTTAAAGTTAGAAAGAATTACTTTGCTTGTTTAATGTGTAAACTAAGGCTAATTCACGAATTTGCTAATTGTTTTCCTCTGCTGCAGATGCGAGCTGCCAACCAGTGGAACTTGAGTATTCAAAAGTAATCAGCCACCATTTCAAACTCCATCAAAAAGTCATGTATCATTTTCAGAAGGCATGAAATTTTGGTACATTTTTACTGGAGTTACAGAAGGAGTGATGAAGCTAGTGTGAATTTTAAGACAAAAACAATCTCTTCAATTTACCATGTAACATGAGAAGGGGCAAAGAACCACTGTAGTACCTTCAGCTTTTTCAGTATTCTCTGGATTGTGAACTGCCAAAGCTACACGTGAATGAGGGAATTGTGAACCTTTGCTCAAATTAATTCTCCCTCATGTGGGATGTAAAGTTCCTTCACCAGTCATAGACAGATACCTTTATACTCATATTTACATGACAGAAGGAGTTGCCCAAAACCTTAAATATCACAAAAAAATTGTATATGTCACTATTGTCTCTACCTCATTCATTTCTAAATTTTTTTTTAAGATTTTATTTATTTATTCATGAGAGACAGAGAGAGAGAGGCAAGAGACACAGGCAGAGGGAGAAGCAGGTTCCAAGCAGCGAGCTTGATGTGGGACCCAATCCCGGGTATCCAAGATCACACCCTGGGCTGAAGGCAGCGCTAAACTGCTGAGCCACCCAGGCTGCCCCATTCATTTCTAAATTTAATTCATTTCTAAACACATAAGTCTAGAAATGAAACAATCAGGTAAAAAAGAAAATCAAGATGAAGTACATATATAAAATCCATTTTAGTTTTAACTTAACAAATGTTTCCCCACTTAATTTCAAATTCATAAGTAGAGTATATGTAGATGTAGAGAAGGTATTTAATAGCACCCTAGATTTATATAACATTTGTTCCAAAGAGCACAAAGAACATTCACATACAGCATATGATTTGTCTATACAATAACCCTATAAAAATCAGGGAAAAAATGCATTATCCTCATTTTAAAAATGGTAGAACTGTGCCACAACTGTGGCAAGATAAAAGTTTGCCCAAAATGTCACACACATACACACACACACACATACACACACACACACACCAGAAAGTAAACCATGTTTTGCAAATTATTTCTCCTTTTTAACATTTTCATATGATTAGAATCTCAGTGAAAGATTATTATGAAATGTATGCCAACAAAAGATATTAGTTACAATATAATTTCAATTATAAATCATTTTACCTGGAGCTCCATGAGGTACTAAAATTTTTTTTAAATATACAAATTAAGAGATTTTATTTTTGAATCTAATCTGATATTATATTTAAATTTCACACCAGCTCATATTCTACTGACAAAAGAAAACTAATATGAGACAACCTATGATAGGAGCAGTCTATTAAACAAAATTATATTTTGATTTCTAAAACTGCCTTGAGAGAACTAAGGTTACAATTTCTGGAAGGGGCCATATACAAGTAAGAAAAAGAGCCACAGTTCATACAAAGAAACATTTTGTAGTCTGTAATTACAGCTCAGTTTCCTGACTCCCTAAGACAACCTCAAATCCTTAGTCAAATAGTTGTAGATTTTTGCTCAATTTAAAAACCCTCCGGGAGTCACGTCTTTAATTGGCGTTGTGATGTCTTACGTCATGATGTTGCGTCACCACGTGATGACGCTGTGCCATCACACACATCATCGCATATTGACACAATGTCATGGCATAATATCATCAAATTAAATTCGACAGCCCTCCCTCAGCCTAGCCCCAGGAAGGGCAAGAGAAATTAAAAGACTTTCTTTGCTCTTGTCAATACTCCTGGCCTGTAGGAGAGAACGGCCGACTTCACAAATCATTTCCTGGCCTCCTAAAACTTACTGGATCCCACAGTAGAAGTATTTGAAAGTTATAAGGGGAGTTCATGGGGATAGTTTTCATGGGTTGTTACTTGTTTTGCCCCATAACTAGTGATACTTGAATCCCATTTTATTTTTTTTTATTTTTTTTTTAAAAAGACTGAAAAGATTTAATAACCAACTCCCAAATTTTATGCTTATTTTTCCAACTTCTATTAGTTTCCTGATATAGTTAACATTATCAGCAAATTGAGCAGTTGAAGACTCAGGTAAAAACCCAAGTCAAGACTCAAATGTCTTGAGGAATTCTGGCAAGTTACATATATCCCATGTTGCTCTTGGTTTCCCATCTCTTCTTTGCTTCAAACCCCCATGCAAGTTTTTTCTTTTTTCGAGCAACCTGCGAATTTTCAGCATCCTTTTTGGCTTTTACAAAGTTGTGTCAGGCAACTGCTTTGGCAATTTTAACCCCAAGCTCTCGAGTAGCTAGCTGGTTGCTGAGTTCCTCAGCCTTCTCAATGTTCCATTCTTCCACAGCCTGGTCTATGCTCTTTTCAAGGCCCGACTTATCGATTTTTTTCTTCTTAACAGGGAGGTCAAACCTATCATTGATTCCAAAATACTGAGTAAGCTCCTTCCACTGGGTTTCACTTGGGGTCTGCTCACTATGAGACTCTTCCTCATTCTTCAATTTACCTTTCCTGGAGCGTTTTCTTTTTTTCCTTCTGAATCCTGAAGTTGAGGTTTTCTGTTCAGAATGTTTTTTATGCAATTCTTGAAATTTATGCCACATATTTAAGGGAATTCCAGAAGGGCACTCTTCATATGCATTGACAAAGCCTCCAGGTTTTGGTCCATCTGTTGGGAAATCTGAGACCTCTGTTTTTGTAATGGCCCCATCTTCTTTATCTTCCTGTAGGTTAAGTCCAGAGTTCTCTAATGGGGTTTCATCTTCAGAATTCAATTCAATATCACTTTCATTTAGGCCAGGAGGTAGCAGCCCACTCCACATCCTTTCTTCCGTCGGGAGCCGGCCGCCTGGCAGCCATCTTAAGACCCCCTGAATCCCATTTTAGAGATAAATATTTGCATATGTTAGTCTTTTTTTTTTTTTCAGGTCATAAGATAGGATAATATATGGGCTGATGAAAAAAGAAAACTAATTCTTTGGCTCCTCCTCATTTCTTGCCTTCATCATTCACCTTCTAATTCTCTTTCCTCCTTCCCCATATTCTTCTCTAACATTCTGAAATACCAAATAATGGAGGGTTGGAGACAGATGCAGCCAGTAGCTTTGACTAGGAACATTTATGTAAGATTGGAAGGAGTACTGAAAGCTGTGATAGGGGACCTTTTGCCCACACAGCCTGATGACAACAAGCAGAGTCTCTATGTTAGCATCCATTATAAACGTGGGGTAGTTGAATGAAACATATCCAAACCGTATCCAAACTATATCTGGACATTACCTGAATTTACTTATAAACTCTCCCAAAAATATGTAATTACCAATTCATTAAACATTAACATGCAGGTTGTGTGCACACATGACCTCTCTTTCATTAAATCAGTCCTTATGTGCCAGATACTAGGTACAAGAGCTCAGGTCAAGCAGAATAAACAGTGTTCCCTTGAAGAGTCCACAGAGCAGTAAGGGAGACAGGTAAGCAACAGATTTCAAGACAATCTGCTAAGGGCTCTAATAATGATAGGACAAGAGTATTTTGGAGACTCAGAAAGGGAAAGCAATATCTGGAGTTGCCAAAACGATCCTACAAGGGAGGTAACATTTTCAAATCTTGAAAAATGAGTAGGCAGAAGAGAAAAAAATTTCCAGATTAAAATGTAAAACAAAAACAAAAACAAAAACCTGGGCATATGAGAGACCCTAAAGTATTAGGCTGATTCATCCTTTAGTAGATATTTTCTCAAAATGATCCATTCATATAAATGATATTTTGAGGGATACTGACTCATACACTAACATTACCATAATCCTTCATCATAATTACAAACAGCTTTTAGATGGCGTTAAACACACTACATCAATGCAGTAGAGTTATCTTTCAGGAGTTTTCTATCCATGAGACTAAATATGTTATTCTCTTTTCATAACCAAATAAAAATTAGAAATCAAAGTCACTTGTGTTTTCTTGAAAGCATTTGACTTGCCACAAAGATCCTGGTAACTTCTTTTCTGGGATGTACATAAAGATAGATTGGAAAGATCCCTGCTGATGATTCACCGTCTTAAAATAAGCATTGAATGGTCAGCCCCAGTGGCGCAGTGGTTTGGCCCCGCCTACAGCCTGGGGTGTGATCCTGGAGACCAGGGATGGAGTCCCACATCACGTTCCCTGCATGGAGCCTGCTTCTCCCTCTGCCTGTGTCTCTGCCTCTCTCTCTCTCTGTCTGTGAATAAATAAATAAAATCTTAAAAAAAAAAAACTGTTGTATTAAAAATAAATAAAAAATAAAATAAAATAAAATAAAATAAAATAAAATAAAGTAAAATAAAATAAAATAAGCATTGAAGAATATTTGTTTTTTGATACACTATGTAAGAAGCACCTCAGCCCAGTCAATGGTAAGTGGTTATATATTCTGACATTTGGTCCCCTTTGAAAGCCACTGGTAGGTATTTTTTGCTACCATAATCCTCAAAAGGTTTTTAAAAACTAGACACGATGAGAGAATAAAAACTCTAGGAGATTTTAGCACCCAAAGACTTGCCTTTATCTTTCTGAAAATCACATGATGTTGAGAGGCAACAAGTTTCTAAACAAGTTTAGAAGTGAACAAGTTTCTAAAATGTCGTTTCTCAGCTAGATATACACATATCTTCTTGGAAATTAGCAATTACCTAATTAAAACTGCATAAAAGCTTTAACATACAGTTTTTAAACCATGTCAAATACACATATATTACATTCATTAGTATATCTATTTTATAAAATGATAAAAAGCAGAGAATTAGCACCTAGACTTCCAAAGACATGCAATAAGGAATAAGTAATGAGAAAGAAGAAAATTTCCCAATACCAATTCCTTCTCGTGAGAACATACAAAATTTTATCATAATAGGATAGTAAAGAACAAGATGTAATAAGTAATTTACATAGATAAATTATACAGTTTAGAAAATAAAATACAGAGAATATGGGGGACAAGATCTTCCCACTTCTGATGGAAATCCAATGGTATACAATGGTAGTTTATGGAATTAATCAAATTCCCAAGACTTGTTTCTTTAGGAATATTAAGTATATCTTTTTTAAAAATTCTAAATCCAGAAGAAAAACAAAGGCAATGTCAGAAATTCCTTGGTTTTGCAGATTTATTCAGATGGATATTAATGTACTTTTCATCAAGATAGAACTCATTTTATGTAACAAAATACATGTGGCAAAAACCTTACACTCAGTTTATATCTTTCAGAGCAAAGAATCTTTTATGATAGTGTAGTCATCCATAACTTGTCTGTTTTACAAGTTCAGAGTTCCACATACCACTTTTCTTAAACTGGGGCACATTTATGCAAATATGTCTCATTCATATAGCAATGTTGTGAGCCTGGAAGTGTTCACATGGAATCTGTCTACCACCATATTTTATACCTACATTGAGATATATATTCTGCAATTATATCTGAAATAGGTATAACAAACACCTGTACTCATTCATCCTATGCCTATATCTTTTCTATACTCCTAAATCTTCCTACCTCTATCTTTTCTTCTACTTTTTGAGGACTTTTCAGATTACCATGAATTGAAACAAAACAGTCCACAGGGAGATTTTTTTTAATCTTAATTACCTAGGTGAATAATGTTCTTTAAATTATTTAATTCAAAAAATAATAATAATAAATAAATTGTTTAATTCAGAGAGAGGGAAGAGTAAGAGCATTTTCATTTCTTATGGACCTGCTAGCTACTAGCAAAGCTAGGTGCTTTACATATGTTATTTAATTCATCACATCTTTTATGATCTTGGAGGGAAATATGATTGTTAACCATCACAAATCACAAAATTCAGCTGTTTGAATTAACCCAATAAAGCATCATTTTTTCAACAGAAGTACTACTAATTTTAAGTGCCCCTATGAGTTGGGCACTTTTATTTTAAAATTAACCCAACTTACTATCATTTTCCTTCAGTTTCTAGGTAAGTGGACATGGATCAAGTTACCAACCTGATTAATAATCAGGCTTTGGGGCCTCTCTAGTAGGATACTCAGCCCCAACTCCCATCTTCCTTTCCAAACACCCTTCTTCCTCGTGCTAATGCTTATGGACATTCAAATTCTGCTGTGTCCCCCAGACCCTACACTACCATCTGTGGTGTTCACTGCCAATTCTCTGCTACCCTTACTGATGACATGGACTTCATTAGTGGAATCTTGGCTCCCACCTGGTCTACCTAAATCCAGGCCTGCCAATACCACTGCTAAAGAGAATGCTTTCATCACCAGAATGGAAATGGTCTATTGCACTTCCATACAGGATGAACTTGCTTTTTCACAATAGGGAGGAAGTGTCCAAGAATGTGACATACTGAAGAAAGAACAAATTGAAGTTGGGGGCTGATGAGCCTCAATTTTTGAAACCCCATCTTTCCCCCTCTATGTGGCCTTTCCCAAGGTCCCTGCAGGGGGGATGGCTAATCCCAAGGAGTTTAGATAATCAGAGCTGCAAGGTAGAACTGACCAGCCAGGGGACTGGCTAAGCCCAGGTGTACAGGAGCAGAGTCCCAGCAAATCTGGTGAAACATACATGACAAAGAAAGCTACCCCAAGAGGGGAGCTGACCTTGACTGGCCCATAATAGAGGGCCATTCCTATTTTTACAAGTAGTAATGATGTGATGAAAGTGATATTATGGAAAGATTCAGGAGGAATTGGAGGAACCCAACCACTGCAGTCCAAGCTGTCTTTTTTTTTTTTTTTTCCAAGCTGTCTTGACACTATAAACATGGGTCCAACTACAGATATTTTCAGCAGGATCTAGAAGTCAGGACTTGTGAACACATTACAGGATATTGTAAGACCAGGACAATTCCAAAGAATTTTTGCATGAGACATGGGAAGAATGTCAGGTTACCGACAGAAATGGGGATGTTATGTGGTTGTGCTGATGGAGATGGTGGAGGAGAAAATCACTTTCCTTTTTTGGTGTGAGCAGTTTGAGATAACAGCAGGACACCCAAGTAGAATTGTCATGTTGGTTGTCACTGTCATGATTCTGGAGCCCATAGGAGCCTTTCAACAACTATTAAAATTCCTAGCCAAGGGGATCCCCGGGTGGTGCAGTGGTTTAGCGCCTGCCTTTGGCTCAGGGCGCGATCCTGGAGACCCGGGATCGAATCCCACGTCGGGCTCCCAGTGCATGGAGCCTGCTTCTCCCTCTGCCTATGTCTCTGCCTCTCTCTCTCACTGTGTGCCTATCATAAATAAATATTTTAAAAAAATCCTAGCCAAAATGAGCCAAATCCATTCATTCATTCATTTAACAACAACAACAACAAAATTAACATGTCTTTCCTTATGAAAAAGGAACGGGTACTCTCTTCTCTTTCTCACTCAAAAACAAATCTTTAAAAAATGGTTGAAATCACTCACTATTCTGAAACTTTTGCTGAAAAGCTTTGATTTGTTGAAAAAATTTACTTCAGAAAATGATAATCCCTTTAACATTCCAGACTGTAACTTGATATTGTTTTCAAAGATTCCATTAATGGGTTTTTCTTAATGTTTAACAGAAGCAAAGTCATCACAACGAGGAAACCTTATGTCATTTATCAGCTTCCTCTCTAGAGCCCTGAGAACACCTGACTCTTATTTCAATCAAACTGATCATTCATGAATACATAATCATGAATAATTTAGTGGAGCAATAGATCTATTACTTAATATAGTGCTAACCTTTTATAATGCTTCTACCCAGGGAGAAGACTAATATCTGTGTCACAGAAAAACTTATATGAGGCCTTAGCTTTTGGAGGTAACATTGTGACTCATGGAATATCTAAACACATGCAATTATAAACCACATTATGGGAAAATAGTTAACCTTTGTGTAGCATTTAAGAGTTTACAAAGTACTTTCTCAGACATTATCTCATTTGATGCTCAAAACAACCCTATAAGAGAGTTAACTCCACCTATTTGGCAGGTGAAGACAACAAGGCACAGAGAGGGGAAGTGATTTGCCTAAAGCTACCTAGCTATTAAGTGGAACTGAGATTCTCCCCCCAAAATCTATGGTCTGTCTCCACACCCACAATTCTCTTGTGGCGTCATAAAAACCAATGCCAACTTAGGCTTTTTCAAGCAGGCTCTCTCCTATGCACACAGCTCCAACATGCTATGGTTCTGCTCCCCTCTCTATCTTTCTTGGCCACCTCCCACTAGTGGCCAAGACTTCGTGCATTCGCCCTTGCTAGAGGAGGATCATAAACTACCATTTCTAGAGCAAAAATGCTTATTTTCTTATGTACCAAATCACATGCAAGCATTTCTGCAATGTATACTCATCATCTCTGTAGCCGAGGAAGCCACACATCTGGTAGTAACAGGTGCTGTACTTACTCTGTTTAAAATGATGCTTGCCATGTAATGGTTCATGTAAACAGCAAACGGAATTCTACCCAATCAAGAATTGCTCTTTATTTCAAATTCTTAAAAGAGACTTATCTCACTGTAAGCTAATTTTGTGAGAGTTCGTTTTGCCCACTCAATATTTAGCTTGATTTGAGAAACTATCTGGAATATTCTTTATTAGGTTCCCCTCTCTCTCTGTCTCTCTCTCTCTCCCTCCCTCCTTCTCTCCTTCTCCCCCCCACCCCTTCTCTCCCTCCCTCTAACCAGGACTGCCTATGATGAATAAAAGCAATGCTTGAGTTCTATAATCTGCTCTTCAGATTATAGATCCTTCAGATTCTTCATTATGCTTAAATGTTTCCCCTTTGTTTTAAAGGACATTATCCTGCATTAGATGCAAGTGATTAAAAAGTGTCATTAGATAAAACTGACATTTCTTTTATAGCAAGAGTAAACTCCATTCAATTTAGAATGTATGTCAGGTCCCTTCTTTACCAGTTACATAATAAATCATCTTGTTACAACAATCTTTTTTTTCATCTCAATCATTATTATTTAATTTTTTTTTGCTTACAAATAACAACACTCTAAGGACCACATAAAACATGCTCTTAGACAAAGCTCCAGCAAAGTGGCTTTGTGATTTAAGGAGAACAAAAGGAGATATGATTTATAATTGTACATATTTAGATAACTGTACATCCATGATCCCTTTAGGCCAGGGAACGCAAACAGAGCAGAATGCTTTCCCACTAAAATGTTTTATTGTTTCCCCAATAAAACATGTACCCTAATATGGTCAAACTTGAATTTCCCCATCCCGACCACCCCCTCATATTAGTCAAGGATAACTTCCCCAAATACCTGGTATTAATGGCACTCTTTTATGAGCTAAAATTTTAATCACTTAGAATTCATGATCAAAAGACATGGGTGGTTTGATAATAAAATCACATTCTTTAAAGGAACTTGCAGCCAGAATCCCAATTTCAACTTATTTATGTACTCACCAATAACTAAAGAGCATTTTTAGCAATTTCATCTCAAATTTCAAACTTAACAAGAAACAATAAGAGTGCCAGGTCTAGTACTAAGGGGATTCTAGGCCCCCTATGCAGATGGGGGTTTGCAAGGTAACTGACAATTCTGGATGCCTGGACTGTGAGGTTTCCCAGGACATGGAACTTCTGGTGCTAAAGTCAGGACAGTTCTGGACAAACCAAGTTGGTTTCCCTAGATTTAAGTGGAGGGAAAAATCTCCCAAATAGAACTGGGGCACATATGGAAGAGGACTTGCTCCCGGAAACAGGGCAAAAGCCACACCGGAGCCAGAACATAAGGTCGGAGCTGGATTAGAGGCTGTGATGTGCAATCCAGGAGTAGTAAATTAAACCTTTTACTGACCCCCTACAGAGGACAAGATTGGCCTCTGAGCAGGAGACAGGCTGAGTCTGCAGTTGGAGCACAGATGGTCACATAGCAGAGCCTGAAGAAATACGGGAAAAAGACATCCAGAAGGCCTCTTCTCCTCACCTGTCTTCTCTTTGTGCTCTTCTGCTAGTCTGAGTGATCAACTGCTCCCTTGCTTTCATTTAAGCTGGAATGCACCGCTTGATACTTGCATGTGTGGGTAGAGTTGAGCCCCCACTGTAACACTGGCATAAGGAGAATAAAATAACACTAGAGTTATAGGGCTTCTCTGCTTTTGAGAGGGAAAAGTCTCGATACGTTATTAAAAATATATAAACTTAGTACTCACTTTGAGTTTCTATTATACTGAAGCACTTTTCATTGGAAGGCAACAGAAGTTCTTTCCACTTTCTCCACAGGCAGCTGGTACATACTGCTTCATCTAGTATGACCAATATTAAGAAACATCCCTCTTGTGCTGAGGAATCCTTTTGCTCTGTAAGGACAGGAACCCAAGAATATGCCTTGCCCAGGTAGTGGTTATACAGTCAGGGTAAGCAGATGAGAAAACCCCAGAGGGACAATAGAACTGTCAGTATTCACCTCTTTCCACCAGAAGGTTCTTCTCTCAGAACTAAACATCAGGAGTACTCAAAACACTGATTAATTTCCCTAAAGGAAATGATATTCCTTCAAATGAGCATCAATATGATATCATGGTTAGAATCACCCATTTATTCCACTTGTTAAACACAGGATCTTGACTTGTTCTGCAACCTTTCTGAAACACTTTTCTCATCTGAAAAATGGGCAGGATAGCTCAGAATTTGTACAGCTTTTATAAGGATTACATAAGATAACAAATGTAGATTGATATTTCTGATACTAGTAGATGTTCAACAAATGTTAGTTATTTCCCTTTCTTTTTTCTGCCAATATTCTGGATGCAATTAAAAAATAGGTCACTTGGGACAGCCCTGGTGGTTCAGCGGTTTAGCGCCGCCTTCAGCCCAGGGCCTGATCCTGGAAACCCAGGATGGAGTCCCACATCAGGCTCCCTGCATGGAGCATGGAGCCTGCTTCTCCCTCTGCCTGTGTCTCTGCCTCTCTCTCTCTCTCTCTCTCTCTCTCATGAATAAATAAAATCTTAAAAAAAATAGGTCACTCAAATTAGGAAAAAAATGTTAATTATCCCCATTGACTACTAATCTTAATAGCAGCATGATGGCAACTAATTCTGTTTATTTTCTTTGTCTTTTACATTTATCTTAGCCTTCAATATCTAAATTATTTTAAATGCCATTTATCAGAATAAGTGGATAGCTGGCAGAGACAACCTGATATCTGTACTTGTAAAGTTCTAAAATGTGCTTGGACAATCAGTCTATCTACTCATTTATGTGTGTGTCTATCTACAAGTAAGCTTGTTTCTACACAGGAATCATATACAACAAGCCCCATTCTGAGCACTTCACTAGATTTGACTGTCCTCTAAAATCATGCTTTGTCAGAAGGGTGAATACTACACTTATAAACCTCTGAAGTTGATTTTTACTTATATCACCAACACAAGCATCAAGTGGAAGATGACAGAGTTCATCACCGTTTTTGAACAACAATAAAAATGACCAAAGAAAAAGAGACAGAAATCAGGAATTCTTTCTGTACTAATGTATAAAAGTCAATAACTCTTCCCATATCTTGTCCATATAACACTTTTTCAAGTCACTATAAACCAGGATGCATCATAGGAACTTGCTGAAAAAAAGCAGCTAGCAGAAGGATTATCTTTCTTAATTCTAATGTTTTTTACTCCTGAAAAATAGCTATTACTGTATGCCAGGGACTGACCAAAACATATTATATGTATATAATATATTATATACATATATAACATATAATACATGCATATAATACATAATATATATTATATACATATATATAATACACAATGTATATTATATATATAATATATATTAGATAAATTGGTTCAACATTCACAATAATTCTGTGCTTAGGGACTGTGATTATCCCCATGTTAACAGATGAAGAAACTGAGACTTGGAAAATAGCCCAGGGTCTCAGAGCTGGTGACAGCAGAAATAAGATTTAAACCTGTGTCTATTGGACTTCAAATCCCATACTCTTTAGCCATTAAACTATATAAGAGAAAAAAGGGAATCTTCCTCCTTTTCAGTAACATTATAATTCTAACCAAGAAATATATTGAACCAATTCATTTCATCTTAAAGCTCTAAAAGCATTAAACAATGTATCATAATAAATACTTTGGTTTTGCCCTCCAAATTGTCCATACACCAAAATCTGTGCGTTGTTTTTTATGAGTTTCAGGCTCTGGATCACACTTACTATCCTACAGAAAATAATACTGCCAAAGAAGTTCTTTCTCCAAACTAACTCCTACATTTGATATAAGTAGCTTAATCAAATGTCCTTTAATGTTCTCTTCATCATGACTAGGGAAAAAAACTAAAAAGCTCTGAGTTTTATTCACTTCAAAAACTGAATCTCAAAAGATTTGGGGGAAAAAAATGTTCTCATTTTCAACTCAACTTTCAAAGGTTTTTAATGGTTAATTTGATATCCTAGAGTATTCAGCAGTATCCCTTAATGAGCTTAAAACTGGACTTTTTTCTTACAGACTTGGTTTTCAGATAATGATTTAAGACCACCTCATCTGGCCTTCTTTGTGCGTTGATGTCATTAGGATCTGTCAAAGTCAAGCATGAAGGTGAACAGATATTAATTTAAGACCATTTAGAGCTACATTATCTGCATCACCAACAACAAGCCTCCTTTATTAGCCCCTGACGGGGCCTTCATTAGTTGAAACAGATCAAAAGTTAGGTGGAGATAACCCTGCCTGGCAACTCAGACGTCTTTCCTATTCCTCTTCTTATTTGTGGAGGTCAGTTCAGACACAAAGGCAAACATCATAGCTCAAAAGACAATGTTGTCTCTGAATGTCAATCAAATTAACAGATTTAAAATATGGTGACACAGCTGAGATTTACAGTTGACTTTTTCTATAATTTTTTTTCTTTTGGAAGAAATAAATCACTTTGGACTGCTCTGTTAAAGATATTTCAAATTGAGTATCAGACCCCCAATTGAAATCAAGTATGGTAAAAATAGAAACACTTGTTTTTTTTATCCAGGATTTCCCTTCTCTATTTCCAAACATCCAGCTGTGCCTAGAGTGGGATACTGCTGATAAATATCTCCTGAATTCAACTTCTGTCCATTCCCTTTGAACCCCAGTTCTTACTCAAGCTGCTACTCTGCCCATTGAGACATAGTGAGGCTTACGTTCTGTTTACAGGGCTTTCACCTAGCTTCCCCCATTCTGTCTAATGTACCCAAGCTTCCTTGCCCATTCTCACCTGCTTAATACCTGCTTCACTCAAACATCACCCTCTACAATCTATGTCTACCCTATCAATCAATCGACTGTCTAGTCTTAGCAAACATTTTCCCTTCCTTCATTTTCATCACAATTGTACTTGAGAATCTCAAAAGACTCTCCAAGTCTGGATAGGCTCTTCATTCACATTTTATTGAGCCACTTCCTTCTTAGCTCATCTCTCCCAACAAGATGCTTTGAGAACGCTAATGTATTTCCAAAAAGTTTCCCATTAACTGTAGAATAAAGAGCAATCCCCTGAGCCTGACTTTTAAGGGCTTCCAAAATCTCACTGTGTTGGTGGACTTTTTTTTCCTCCAGTCACTCCAGATTATATTGATCTCCTCTTTTCTGAAACTTTTTAGTGTTTATACCTAAATCATTGGTACTTGAGCTGAATTCTATGCTTCCTTGTACTATTTCAAAAGGGTTTTATGTATGTTTCTGGCCTGTCCTACCTGCAGCTAAATGCTGAACCTTCATATTATATTTCTTTTGTAGCACCTGGCACACCACCACACATATCATAGGCACCTAGGAGATGATTAATTCAGCACAAATGAATGAATGAATGAATGAATGAATGAATGAAGATATAGTGCTACTTCGAAACATAAAAAATACACACACACACGCAAAGAATGTTCATAGAGAAGTAAAAAGCACAATTTAGGGTAGATAGCTTTTGTCCCACGCCACACGATAGGTCCTAAACATTATTTTTAGATAGTTCTTGAAGATGGGTGAGATAAGGTTAGATGCTGCTCCAGCCCCCTTCTTTTATTTTGGCAGGGACAGAGGGAGGTGAAGTTAGCCCATCAAATGCTTGCAACTAAGAGATCTTCCTTTTCTCTCAAAGCAGTATTCTATAGCGACAGTTTCTAGAAGAGAGAAGGCAAGGTGAAAAAAGAGTAAGAAGAGAGAAGTCAGTCATTCATCACTGCCACAGCTAGGGGAAGGCAACCTTCCTCTGTCCAGAAGGCAAAAGCAAATAACATTCATTCCAGGCCACTGAGCAAATCTTTGCAGGGAATAAAATTTCTCGAAGCTTACCAGGGGAAACCAACTAGGGGAGAACCTACTAGGGGAAAAAACACTTAACAGCTAATGAGGGTCAGCCATACAAAAGGTTTGCAGGGTGGAAACCCAAATGGGGTTAGCTGGGTTAGTCTTACTACATAAATAAGAATAGAGAAAAGGACTATGACTCCAAAAGGGGCAGAGGAGTCAGTACAGAAAAAAAAGACAGTCTTCATTCCCTCAGTAAAACCCCAAAGATGGCTATTCAAGATACCTAAGATGGATATAGATTTTGAAAAGATGAACACTTTCAAAGGGGTTCAGGGTTACTGTTACCTTAGAAGTTTCTATTTAGTCTCTCAGAAGAGGTGAAAGTATGGGCCATGGGATCTTAGTTTGTCTAATTATATAGGCTGGATGGCTTGGTTTCCCCAAAGTCTATGAAACTAAGGCTGACCCAGCAAAAATTGGTTTTAGTAGAAACAGCAGGAGAGCATTTGGAATTCAAATTTTATGAGCCACCTAGGCTCTCAGTAGTCATAGGGAGGGGAAAACCCACCAGATCAGGGACCACAGGAAAATTTTATCTGCCCTCACACATTTTTCATGCATGTGATAAGACTGTGCTCCTCTAACTAGCCAGAAAATCCTGTTGAGTAGGCGTCACTGGTTCTTAAAAACTTTGAAGTTTTTGTAACAAAGTTTTGTCCTTGAAGTCTTCTGCAGATAGGACTGTAACATTAACAAAACCTTAGGTAGCCAAAGGAGTATACTTTGATTTAACATGTGTTTTCAGTATCATGAAAACTTTAGTAAAGCTAGAACGTTTCACATACAAATTGTTATAATGTGTTTGGTTTAATAAGACTTGGAAATGGAAGTAGTTGCTACTGATAAGCCCAGATGGCAATACAATGGTATGCTGAATTAATCTGATATTCCAAACAATATTGGACTTTTAAAATAATAGACGTAGCAATAAAATAGTATTCTGATTAATTATAATCCAGAGTATGGGCACCATTGGTGGAGTAGGAGGGAAGCTTTAGGGACTTGAGTGAAAAACTCAGTCTTTTTGCCATTTATGAAAATGTAATTCCACGTAGACCTTTTTTTTTTTTTTTACAATTCCAATTTTCATCCATGCATCACATCTGAGCATGAAATTGTACAATATAGGCAAAGGACAAGGACAGCAGAGGGTCACAGATGTGTGTGTTGGAAGGAAATGAGGCAGGGTGCAGCTCCTCCTCTGGAGACAAAGCTTCTGGGATGTCCCCACTTGCCCTTCTCTGAGCAATGATCCTCAACTTTGTACACACAATAACTTTGTTAGACACCTGAGGAGTGGTTCACATGAACAAATGCTCACACATTTCACTATCATTTGAAATGAGATGATTTTGAGACATGCCTCTTGACATAAATAAAGCATCTTTCTAAATACCAGTTTCCTTGTTCTTGGGGCCATAAGATTCCATCCAATTAATGGGTCCTCTTCTAACAATATTGGATATACACTACTGTCTTCTACATGCTCCCCTTCCTCCTTTTAAATGTTATACTAATTCCATAATTTTTTTTTTTTTTGAGAGAGAGAGAGAGAACAGGAGCAGCAGCAAGGAGAAAGGGAGAAAGAAAGGGAGAAGCAGACTCTCCACTAAGTAGGGAACCCAGTGTGGGGCTTAATCCCAGGCCCCTGGGATCATGACCTGAGCTGAAGGCAAAAATTTAACCAACTGAGCCACCCAGAAGCCCCTAATTCCATATTCTGTAAGCACCTTCTCTTGGATGTTAGCACCTTTAACCCTGCCACAGTTTTGAATCCATTGAAATAGTCAAGCTAAGGTTAAACCCTGACCTCTTGATTGGAAACTCTGAAGTCTAGGATACTCTTTAGGATCTTATCAGTCAGTGTCCATGTACACTCTCCCAAGCAAGGTGTTTTAACAGAAACTCAAACTTGCCCTTTGTGTATTCTTAAAATTCATTTCATTCTCAGCTTTATGGGTATATTTCCTATTCCTAGATAGCCATACCTAATGTAGGGGCCCCTGTCCATTTTGTATGAAGGCTTATTTAACTTTCCCAAAGATTTCTGGAGTAGGAAATGTTGCCCACATTTAAGTTCCTAGTAAAGCCCTAAATCATAGAGGTGGGAGATAGAATGGTGTCAGCCAGCACCTTACATTTTTACCAGGTGAGGCTGTAACTTCAGTCAGTAGGTTGCATCATCCCTAGTATGGTAAATCATGGGCAAAAAGTATTGTTTTCCATAATAAAATGTAGCATTACTTCAAGTTAAGTTCATTAGAATCTGATATCCCCCTCAATTATGCCAATGGGTCACACTGAAGAAAATGTAGCTGTACTAGTAGTTTAGCAAAATGAAATTAATTGTTTAAAATAAAATTGGTGGAAAGACAGTAATATATTTACTTGATAAATGCATCCATGTGTCATTTTAGTTGGAAAGCAATGGAGTAGGGAGTAGATATGATAACAGAGAAATTAGAAGCAAATGAGGCTGTCTCCTCATCCATAAAATAAATCTACCTTCTTGATTTTGGGATGGAATAAGGCAAAGAGGATAGCAGTGACCTACAGAGCCTTTCAATAATTGTCAAATATGCTTTATGAATATAGTCATGCCCTGTTTTGAAGCCATAGCCAAGAGGACTCCTCCCATTATCCAGAGGGAGCAGGGGAACCAGGACATTTGAATCACCAGCACTAACTAACTGGTTGAGCCAGTGCTCATTGTGACTCTGAAAGAAAGCAAGCAAGCAAAACAACTCACTCACCCATACCTACCTCCCAATCCTACTGGAGATTAAATTAAAAGGGCAGCATAGCACCTTATTTATCTTTATACAGCCCGATAGCATTCAGCAGAAGGCCCTACACAGAGAAAGTACTATAACATTTATTGAATTGAAATGTATGGTGGCAAATACCATACTTTAAAAGTGCTAAAAGACTGTTTGATATGCTTAGGCTAGTCAAAAACATTGTATTTAAGACACAGAAGCTTGGAAAAGGTGGTTGGTAGAAAGCCAGTTTGGCTAACAGATAGTTTGAGTGTCTGACAAGTGCATTAAAAGCAGAAATTGGTAAACAACTTCCGTGGTATGGTAAAAGCTTTATTAAGGCAGTTCTGAGTTTCAAAGAAAAGCTGAGAAAAATCAAAAAATGAGGCAAATAAATTTTATTTTTAGAGCAGTTTTAGACTCACAATACAACTGAGCAGAGTACAGAGATGTCCCGTATAACCCTTGCCCATGCCCCACATTATCAACACCTCCTACCAGAATACTTGTGACACTCAATGAACCCACACTGACACGTCCTTATCATACAAAGTCCATAGTTTACATTATGGTTCACTCTAGGTATTGTATATTCTGTGGGTTTGAACAAATTTATAATGACATGTACCCACCATTAAAATATCACACAGAGTAGTTTCCCTGCCTTAAAAATACTTTGTGCTCTGAACACAGACTTTTAATGTTTTGATATACCACAGAAACAGAAACCCTCTATTTCTGTTCCACATTCAGACCCATCTTGAAAGCATAGCAAACAGGGAATCAAGAAAAGAAGATCAGGGATGCCTGGGTGGCTCAGTGGTTGAACATCTGCCTTTGGCTCAGGGCATAATCCTGGGATCCTGGGATCAAGTCCCATACTGGGCTCCCTACAGGGAGCCTGCTTCTCCTTCTGCCTATGTCTCTGCCTCTCTCTCTGTGTCTCTCATAAATAAATAAATGAATTTTTTTTAAAAAAAAGAAAGGAAAAGAAGACCAGTTATTGAGCCATCATTATCAACAATGAATAAATACTGAAAGGAGTGAGACTTCAAGCCCAGGAAAACAGAAAGAAGAAAGAGAATCCCCAAGGTTGAGAGGAGGCAGGAGTAGCTTTAGGAAGCCTCTGGGTCACTCAGCTGGGGAAGTTTAGTGCCTGCTATCCAAGCAGCTTCTATTCTTCTCTTCTGTTTCTCCTATTTCGTCCCAGGACAACCCCTAGATTTTAATGCCCTTTACGTAGTCCCTAAAGAGCAATATCTGACAGGGATCCTCCAAGTATCTAGTGGCTGACTGAAGCCTCAGACAGTAACAGGACTCTTCAGCCCATGCTTGGCCAACCCAAACCTGAGTTTGGCAGTAATTGATCTGGTCTGGCTCAAGTACTACAAACAAATATCCTGTCCAAGGGGAGAACAGGAGTCACATCAGTTATTCTTAAGGTTTCTCATGGACTCATAGGATGTTAGAGCAGGAAAGATTCATGTTTAGACAACTTAGTCCAACCAAGGTCTTTAAGGAGGAAGAAATTAAAGTCCACAGAGGTAACATGATTTTGAGGGTCATACAAAGAGTTAGAGACTGAACCAGGCCAGAAGTCTTATTTCTTGACCCCCTGTCCAGTGTTCCAACCACTACCCACACATCATATGCATGTGCTATTCTCCCTTTACACAGCCCTTGCTATTTTAAATTGTTCTTTGTCCATACTACTTTTCCCAGGCCAAACCTTTAATGCAGTGTATGAGCCTGTGTATGCGTGTGTTTGTGTTTAGCAGAGCACTTGTTCTGGAAGAAAAGCACACAGCTGTTGGGGAGTGTCTACGTGCTCACTCTGGCCCTCTGGTGTTCAGCCAGGCAAATGCCAGCATTTTTCATGTGTACATTCATGGACTTCCCTCAGATAGCTGTGATTTTTAGAGCAGTTTCCAGCCTTGAGGTTACCTATGGTTCTAGCTTATTTTCCAACAAATACTTCCAGTTATGGACTAGCCACTGGGGGGAATGTGACATTCCCTGGTCTATGTTCTCTGTTTCCATATGTGGAGATCAAATCCCTTCTGAATATTGCCACCAAAAACATAAACCACCCACCCAAGACTGCTATGCCTATGAGAAGCTTTCATTTATATCAAAACAATGCAAATCACTTCAAGCTGGCTAAAAGACATGCCTTTCTTTCTTTTTTTTTTTTTTTTTAAAGTTTCCTCCCCCAGGAATTTTTTACTGCCCAGGTAACCCTTCCTGGTAACCTAAAGTTTTACCATCTCCCTGGCTCTTTTACTCTTCTTTCCCATTCTCTTGTTCTCTCTCTCTTCCTTTTAGGATTGCTTGGGATTCTGTATTCTTCTCATTCTGCTAACTAAAACAATGATTTTCATCTGTGGGGTGATTTTGAACCCCAAGGGACATTTGAAAATGGATAGAGACGTTTTTGGTTGTCCCAGTGAGGGGGAAGCACTGGAAACTAGGTAGAAACCAGGGATGCTGCTAGGCATTCCACAGCACACAGGACAGGCTCCCACAACAATGAATTATCCAGCCCCAAATGCCATGGGGTTGAGAATCCTGGGGTTGAGAAATTCTTAGCTAGAGAACTTGGCTGTAGCCAGTTTTATTCTCAAATATAGTTCTACACTTATCCAAATTTCTTCCTACCTCCGTAGAAAGTGGCTATCGTTTAAAATAGCACGTTTTTACTTCAGTTTTCCTAACAAGATCCAGATTAAATATCACTTGCTCTTGTAGCCTTCCGTGATCCTTCTTTCCACTCCTCCATCTGTGCTCTCATGGCACTTTTGCATACCACCATTCTATTTGTCCATTTTGTCAGACCATAGCAGCATAGATCATTCCCTGTTAGTCACTCGAACACAGACACTGACATAGAATAGGCATTTAGTAATGTTTATGGAATTGAGTTTGATGTTCATAAAGCAGTTCCCCCACCTCAGTACCAAGACTGACAGAATGGTGGAGATTGCATTGGCAGCAGAAGGCAATCATAATTCCTGTTAGAGAAGGCACAAGTGCCATGGGAATGACTATATGACAATGCAATATATGGCCTTAGTTAAAAGACCACTCACTGGTCCTCTTACTAAAGAGATCCAGAGATGACAGGGCACAGCTATCAGAAGTACTCATTGTCAACAGAGGATATCAACCAGACAAGATTGTTGCCTTTCCAATCTTCAGTGAGGCTATCACAGCTTGCAATTTGCATTGCAATCAGGACTATTTTAAAGGAAGAGGTGTAACAGCCTATCTAAGTATTGCTAAAGCATACATAAATGCCCATTTTTCTTGACTGAGTAATGATAAGTGGTACAATTATTTTAGAATTAGCAGTAATTTTCCAAAGCTTTGTGAGCAGTTCATGAAGTAATGGAATTTCAAATGGTAACTTCTAGATAAACAATCAGTTAGTGAAATAGGGGGGGAAAAGGATGCCCATATAGAAAGAAGAGAATTTATTTAAAAAATAAAAAAATTATAACGTTTCTAATCAGCCATTTTGATCTCATCTTCCAAATACTGTTACATCAAGCCATCCAACCACAACATATAGAAGCACAACTGAAGTATTATGCAATATCATTTAGATATCTTTTAAAAAGTCAGTGACAATCAAACTTTGATGCTTTCTAAGGATAAATACGTCATCATTTTGCTTATTTAAAAATAAAAATAGTGGAGAGAAAGAATAGTGGCAGAAACCATCTGGATTTTGCATGACTTCATCCCTGCCAAAGTTAATGGCTTCTGCTTATTACCCTGTTATATTACCCTTTCTCTTGCCTCAGCTTTAAACCATGCCCCTGGATCAGATCCTAATACTTGTAGGCCTGACAGCTACTTCTCCTTAGAAGTAAATTGTTCAGGTAGCACTGGCTATTTGCCTCAGAGCACACTGGCCCCTACTGAACCATGCTTGGGAATCTCAGTTTAATCTAATTTAGTATTTCTCATCTTTCTTTCCTCCACTGCCCACCTAGAGAGCCTTTATAGACATTTTTTGCCCTCAAATACTTCCCAACTCCCTCCACGTGAAATTTTAATACCACAGATCTACTGTACATCTATTTATGCCATTTTCACATCTAAGAATTTTTTGTCCCTGTGGTAGGCAGAATAATGCTCCCCCAGATATTTTCACATCCTAATCTCTGGAACCTGTACATAGGTTATATGGCAAAAGGCAATTAAGTTTGCAGATGGAACTGAGATTGCTATTCTGCTGAATTTTAGATGCAGAAATTATCTTGGATTATCCTGGTGGGTCCAATGTAATTACAGAGTCCTTAAATGGGGAAAAGGAGACAGATGATCAGAAAAGAGAAAGAAGGGATCATGAATAAGACTCAGCTAGTCATTGCTGGCTTTGCAGATGGAGTAAAGGAATCATGAAGCAAGGAATGCAGGCAACTTGTAGAAGGAGGAAAAGACAAGGAAATCAATTCTCTCCTAGAATCTCCAGTAGTGAACACAGCCCTGCCTGTACTTTAATTATAACTCAGTGAGACACATTTTAAGCTTCTGACCTCCAGAACTGTAAGATAGATCTATGTAGTTTTCTTTTTTTTTTTTTTTTTTTTTTTTTTTTTTAGTGATTTATGATAGTCACACAGAGAGAGAGAGAGAAGCAGAGACATAAGCAGAGGGAGAAGCAGGCTCCACGCACCGGGAGCCCAAGGTGGGATTCGATCCCGGGTCTCCAGGATCGCGCCCTGGGCCAAAGGCAGGGGCCAAACCGCTGCGCCACCCAGGGATCCCCAGATCTATGTAATTTCTAAGCCACTAAGTTTTTGGTGATTTATAATAGTAGCATAGAAAATTAAACCCCTTCACGACCCAAACCAATTTTTGTCCCTATGACGGCAATTCTGCCACCATTGAGAATGCACGATCTAATTCCATCATTGTATTTCTATTTCCCTACTTAAGTACTGAATTAGAAAGAAACATGCAAGAGAATTCTGGCCAAAAGACATGATAGGGAGTCTTCTGGAGGTTTCTGGGAAAGGATTTATTACTTTTGAAAAAAAAATGGAGAATTTCCTTTTGTTTCTCTATAGATGTTGCCATTTACATGAAAACTTAGATCTGTTACAATGAAACAATGAGGACATGAGGATGAAGAGGAAGCCCACATGCTAAGGACAGGAGAGCAGAAAAATGGAAAGAAGCTAAATCCTTGCTGCTTTCATTGAGCATTGACATAACAAACCCTGGAATCAACATGCCTCCTGCCTTCTTGTTAGGTAGAAAGATAAATGCACTTTTGGATTGGGTCCAAGGTTTGCTATCAAAAGCAGCCTTTCTTCCTTTTACCAGAAATGCACTCAGTCTGTAAACAAAACACCCACTACTAGGTATCCCCTCATTAGCTGAAATTTAATATGGTCAACAGGAATATTTGAAGTAAAAGATTACTTCAGTCTGAGAGATTATAAGAATGAAATGCTAATTAGAGATGTTGAGAGACAATTAAGAATCCCTTGAACAGCACAAACGGTCCTCTTTGAGCTGGCCTTTACCCATATTCCCAGCCTATTCTCTCTCATTTATCTTTCTCTCCCTAGCCCCCATCTTGAACTCCTGTAGCCCAGTCACACTGAACAACTTGCCATTGCAAATACATGCCTCTCAATCTCTGTGCAATTGAATGGTCTCTAGAGCTCTTTTTTACCTCACTAATACCTGCCTTTTCTTCATAATTCAACTTGTATTGGCTTCATGAAACCAACCCTGGCATCACCCCTGCTGAGAGAGAATTAATCATTCATGATCTTACTTTACTTGTGTTCCTCCTGAATCTTACGTACATCTTCATCTGCACTTTTCAAATTGTTAGAATTGCTGTGATTGCATGAACCAGCATCTGATTCTCCTCTCACTAACCTGGGCTCTGAAGGCAAAACCTGTGGTCTTCATATGTAACCCCTGCTCCTGGTACTGTGCCTGGCCTAGAATGGGAGGGAGGAGAGAAAAGGAAGGAGGAAAGGAAGATGAATATGAATCAGAGAGCATGACTTTACAGCTTGGATGAGACATCAGAATTAAAGATACCATTTGGGTAGCCATCAGCACACAGATGATAATTGAAAGTGAAAGTTTGGATGAGATTGCCAAGAATGGTTCTTTCAGAAACATTTACCATCGGGGTAGGGGTAGGAAGAGGCGAAAGTGTCAAGAGGGAGGTCTGTCTGCTGTTAAAGGAGGCAGTTTTCAGAAGAAGGAGGGATCGGCAGTGGTGGATGATGCAGAGGAGTCAGAAAGAAGAAAGAAAGAAAGAAAGAAAGAAAGAAAAAGAAAGAAAGAAAGAAAGAAAGAAAGAAAGAAAGAAAGAAAGAAAGTAAAGGCGTTGGACTTGGTCTCGGAGAGATAACCTCCAACAAGTAATGTCACTAGAATTAGAGAAGAGGATAAATGGCAGGAAATTAAGCCGAGAGTAAATACTGAATTGGCGTGCCCATGGTGAGCACACACTGTATGTGCAAGCGTTTGATCACAAAAGGAAGGGGGAAAATATGACTTTTTATCTTCTTTTGTTCCATACTCATATAGGCTGATAATCCTGAAAACATTTTTATTCAATTTTTAAAAATACTAATGTCTTTATACATTTTGGTCCATTCAGGAATAAGCCCTTTAAGGATTTTACCAAATGAGTTATCAGGTGCCTATCCTGTACAAAGGAGATTATAAAATATAGTCCTCTCTAAACTGGGTTGGCTTGACAGCCTGGGGATTAACTAAATGGTCTGATTTCTGGGGTAGGCCCCTGCTCTAGGAGAAAGGGCATTAGATAGGAGCCAGGACACCTGAGTCCTGGTACTAGATTTTCCACTAACTCACTCTATGGCTTTCACTAAGTCATTCATCTCTCTGGGCCTCAGTTTCTCCCTTTTGAATCTGCCATTGTTCTCTGATTCTACTCCTTGGTACTGGGAAACGATTCAACCATTCAATGAACATTTACCTATTGGTTCAGTGTGCAAAGCATTAAGCTAAGAGGCTAATTCTTCTAATGGAAAACTCTGATCCCTATTATCACATAAATCTCTCCTGGGAAAGGTAACAATCTGAGCTTTTATTATCATTAACACTAATGTAAAAATGTTTCCTTGGTTATAATAATAATGGCAAACATTTCTTAAGAGCTTACTGCATGCTAGACCTTAAGTTTAAACTTTACGTGGATATTCTTTTTTAATCATCACAAAAACCATAGAGGTAAAGACTATTGTTACCCTCAGTTTACAGATGAGGTAAGTGAGTCTTAGAGAAGTCACTTACCTAATGTCACATAGTGGTATCATTGAGCGATTCCAGACCAACGTCCTCAAATTCTGTTGTATTAGTCAGAATTCTCCAAAGAAACAGAATCAATAGGATGTGTAGATGGACAGGTAGAGAGGGAGAGAGGTAGGTAGGTAGATACATAGGTATTTATTTTAAGGAACTGGCTTATGCGGTTATGGAAGTTGGCAAGTCCAAATTCTGCAGGATGGGCCAGCAGTCTGGAGACCCACAGAAAAGCTGCCAAAGGTGTAGTTCAAGTCTGAAGATGCTGCAGTACTCCTTCTTGCTTAGGGGAAGGCACTCTTTTTGTTCTATTCAACTGATTGGATGAGGTCTACCCACATTAGGAAAAGCAAACTGCTTTACTCAAAATGCACTGATTTAAGTGTTAATCTCATCCAAAAACATTCCCATAGAATGTATTCGATAATCTTTTTAAAAATATTGGTTTACTCTAAAACATTTCATTGTTTTTCTCACTCCAGTTAATAACAATCATCCACATCATTGTCAGAAGTTTGAGAGTCATCTCTGATTCTTTCTTCTCTCTCACTCTGTACATCCAATTGCTTGAGAAAACCTACTGATTCTACTTCCTAATGCTACTCCTATTTGTCACCTCACCTCCATCCTTGCTACCACAACTTTATTTAAGGCCCTGTCACTTGTTGCCTGGACAATTGCAATAACCTACTAACTCATCTTGCTGCCTACAGATGGATTGGATCTCTCTGTCCATCTTTCAACCTACTGTCAGAGGGATCTCTCTGAAATACAAATCTGGCCATGTTGCTGCCCTATTTTAATCCTTCAATAGGCCTCTCTCCTTGGTTTAGTAAACAGATCCCTTACAAGACTGTTCTCATTTATTTTCCAGTCTCATCTCCTGTCATTCACTCATAAACCCCTACTCCTCGCACTCTGCCTTGCAAAAACATTTGCGCTCCCTTAAAACTGCCATTCTCTTTCTTAGTTCTACACTTTTGCAAATCCTTTCCCCCTCTGCTTCAAATGGCAGCTCTCTTTATCCCCAAATCAGTTCAAACATCATCATTTCATGAGAGTGTTTCCTGAGATATCTGGAAAAAACAAAGTACTTCACACATGCCCTCCAAGAACCTCAGTATAGAATTTTCCAACCACCAAAAGTAATTCCCAGTCTAGAATGTAAATCCCTAGAAGATAGTGTTGTGTTCTGTTCATTTCGGTCACCTTAATACCTAACAACATAGTACCTGGATGTATGAGATCAGGGACTTTATGAAAGTATTAGGAGACCTTAGCAGAAATATGACCTTCTGTAGATCACATTTGTGGTCCCCTCACCCTTTAGTAAAAAAAAAAAAAGGAAAGATGCGTATAATTTCATAATGTAATAAAGAGCTTAAAAATTACTGAAGGTACTAAAAAAAAATCACTGAAGGTGTCTAGATGCAGCAAGCAGCCCTATTTTTCCTTGAAAGGGATGATAAGATACTTTTTGTCTTCCAAGGGTTAAAAAAAAATGTTTCTCAACCTACAAGGAAAGTTAGTATCCAAGAAAGAAATGATTGCCAGAACAATGAAAATGTACAGACCTAGACTGGACTGCACTTGCAAACACAAAGATCTTCAGATACAAAGGTTAGGAGGTAGATTTTTTTATAAAGATGATTTATTTATTCATGAGAGACACAGAGAGAGGCAGAGACATAGGCAGAGGGAAAAGCAGGCTCCCTGCAGGAAGCCTGATGTGGGACTTGACTTGATTCCAGGATCCCGGGATCATAACCTGAGCCAAAGGCAAATGCTCAACCACTGAGCCACCCAGATGCCCTCGTGGTAGATTATTTTAAAAATATAGGCTAAACTGTAGTCTTCTTGCTGTCTCCAATAGCTATGCACTTGAGTAACTGGACTATTAGAGTAGACTAAAAAACCTTAGTTTAGTCTAAACCACGTTAGTTATAGTAAACAACACATGAAACAACAAGCCACCTTCACTATAGAGGAGATAGCTTTATAGTTCTCCGCAAACACAAAACCACTGATAATCTGGGGATATGCAGTTGTTGTAACAAGCCTTAGAATCTGTAAATCATTAACATAAAGCAACAACATAATTTGTTCCACATCTACAGAAAGTACTAGAAGGTAATTGCTGAGGGAGACAGTGATTGCTGGCCCTAATCACCATGGCCCATTCTGAGGACATTGGGAAATTCTTTTTTCCCATCACAACACTTACCTGTCCCAGTCCCCGTTTAGGAATCGCTGCTACTGAAGGCTAGTAAAGGAAACATCACAGTTCCAATGACAATGACATTCAGCCTACTGAATGTTTCAAAGAAGAACAGAATAACAAATTATTATTACCACCAATATAGAAAAAGTAGGAGATAAAATGATGTATACCAAGAATGTTGGGAAATCAGAAACATAAATCCCATTGATGGACCAGGTCCTTCTTGATCATAAAACTGAAGTGCAGAAAATAAAAAGGCATGTACATCACAGGAAGCAAATTAAACTTTATTTTTATAGTTGAGAATCCCCATGCAATCTTGTATATTTATCAATGGAAATATTGAACTCTATGAAGCACACATTGCTAATGTTGGCCCATCTAGTCTCCATCTACATGCATGCCCTGTTCCTTCAGTACCCAGCCCAATGCATCCCCTCCAGAAGGCCCTCCTATAACATTCCTGATTGGAACCAATCACCTCATCCTCTGCACTTTTACAGCTCATGACCTGTACCTCCCACCAGAAATCATTTTTTTCTCAACTTGTCTCTAAGTTCTTGGAATCTTACCTAATATCACATCCATAGCCAGTGTGCAATACATCTCATCCAATGTGACCAGGGGACATCTGTTGCAGATACATAAAGGAAACCAGAATTTCCTGTTCCACCTTCATTAATCAAGTCCTACCTCCAGCTTTTTGTTTACAAGCAAAGGAGAGGAAAGCTGAGCTCTCACAAGTTCATGCTGCTGAGATCAAGACCCAAAGCATATGGTGACCCACATGGAGGGCCCAGTACCAAAAGCCAGGGAGAAAACCAAGGTTTTCCAAGGAAAACATAAATAGGGAAAAGAGGAGAAAACACTACCAGTTAAGAACAAAATACTGTAACCATCTCAAGCCAGGAATACCTTTGCTGGTGCTTCGTTGACCACTCCAGGATATTAAAGCAGGACTAGGAAGTTGGGGCACAGGCAGGAAAGGCACAAAAGGGCAACAAAGAAGAAGCCAACCATAACCATAGCCTAATCCCCTTCTCCACTGAAGGATTCTAGCCTAAAGCAGTCCCAAGCTGTGGGAAGGGAGAAATATTCCGTTGGGCTAGATTTCAAAGTATTAGTCCATTGGACTGAACATTTTAATAATTAAAATGAGACTTTTCATATATTCTGAAGTGACTAGAGAACTAAGAGTATGAAGCCAATATACCCTCCAGAGAGGAGTTCTAGGGGAATTAGACCATGATACCTAAAGAACTAGTAGCAAGATGAAAAATAAAGGAATTACTTAAAATAAAGCAGCTGTGGTTTTAAAATAAAAAAGGGGCACAATGGATTATATCCAATATGCCAGTTATATTTACACATTTTTAAAAGATTTTATTTATTTATTCATGAGAGAGTGAGAGAGAGAGAGGCAGAGACACAGGCAGAGGGAGAAGCAGGCTCCATGCAGGGAGCCTGATGTGGGACTCGATCCCAGGACTCCAGGATCACGCCCTGGGCCAAAGGCAGGGACTAAATCGCTGAGCCACCCAGGTGGACTCCCTATATTTACACATTTTAAGTCAGATTTCAATAATAGGGCTTTCCTGAGAGCTTTTCTCTCTTCAAGACTCATAGAACACAAAGGCTTCCATACTTCTTGACAGTCCCACAGAAAATTCCATTTTTTTAATGAAGAAACTTAAAAAATAATTGATTTAGAAACCATAAAAAGAATTAAAACATCTTCTTTGAAAACAAAGAATTGAGCCATGTTTATGCAGCCAAACAGAATGTTCTAGTTCTTTCCTTCTTACCTGAGCTCCTCTGATTGCTATCTGATTAGCTGGTGTTCAGAACTGGTCCATAGCTGAAAGGCCCTATCAAACAGCTCTCTGGCTGTTTTCAGATTGGACTCCATTAGTGGTGGTGGTGGGCAGTCCATATCTTGCTACAGACAACTGCTGAAAAGGTAGATATGACTGCCATCAATAAGCATGAAGGCCTCTGGTTCCAAATACACTAGGACCAAGAGAGGCAGAACAAAATGCAGATCCTTTTCAAAGCAGAGGAGGATACCTCAACAGAAGCCTTTTCTTGTCCTTGAAACTGTCTTATTTGTTATTTAGATGGAGGCCAAACTTATTTTTGACAAATATTATGATTCATGGTTGCATTCAAGTCCTATTTTTCAGGAAAATTTTAGCTACTTTAACTTAATTTAACAAATGTTGAGAGTTCTATCATGCCCCAGGCACCGATGAATAAGACTAGGTTGCTGATTTCCCTGAGAAGGTCACAGTCTAGGTAGGAGGGAGAAACGTCAACAGACTGGCACTACATAGTGTGTGCAGTGAACATCTATGTGATTCACTTGTCTGGCAGCCTTTTCTCCTTGTTTTAGGAGAGCACTTCAATTTAGCTTTGAGGAATGACCCCTCCCCCTCTGGCTCTGACCATGTGTTTCAAGTGCATCTTGCCCCACCTTCCTCTCCCCAGCTCCAGATGGGGATGCAAACTCATGCCTGGCCAAGGTGAACAGTGCCTTCCCTAGCCCACAGTGGTTGTCTGAGTGATGGACTATAACCCAACATGGCGGGGCCAAGTCTGGACCTCTCCTGGAACTTAATGAGAGGGAAATACATCCTTTCCACTGACATTGCCAGAGTGGGTTGAAGGGTATCTTCCCAGAAGACATGTCCATTTGGAACTCAGGATGTGGTCTTACTTGGAATAAGGATCCTTGTATATATAATTGAGGGAGGAAAAGCAAGAGATCATTCTGGGTTTAAGTGAGCCCTATAGTCAATGAGTATTGTTATAAGAAACAGAAAAAAAAACCAAAAAGACACAAACACACAGAAAGAAAAGTGATGTGACAATATAGAAAGAGATTACAGTTATGCAGACACAAGCCATGGAATGCCAAGAATTCCTGGCAACCACCAAAAGCCTGGAGAGAGGCATGGAATGGATTATCCCTCAGAGCCTCCAATAGGAGCCAACTCTGCCAACACCTTGATTTCTAACTCTGGCTTCACAACTGTGGGAGAATAAATTTCTATTGTTTTAAGCCATACAGTGTGTGGTCATTTGTTAAGGCAACTCTAGGAAACTAAGATAGCTGCTAAACTGGCAGATATATAAGCCCACAGCTGCCGGTGGCCATCTTCCCACCACATGGAAAAAACCTGAGGATAAAGCCAACACACAGGAAAGCAGAGCTCAAAACTGGAACTGTTGACTTCATTTTAAAATACAGAGCTGAGCCTACCTGAAGTCAGATTTACTCCTAGATTTAAGGTTTTTTAAGGTTTAAGGTTTTTTGTTTGTTTGTTTGTTTCTTTAGATTTTATTTCTTTATTCACAAGAGACACAGAGAGAGGCAAAGACATAGGCAGAGGGAGAAGCAGGCTTCCCACAGGGAGCCCGATGTGGTACTCAATCCCAGGACTCCAGGATCACATCTGAGCCAAAGACAGACGCTCAACCACTGAGCCACCCAGGCATCCCAACTTTTTAAGTTTCTGAACCCCAAATTCCCTCATAGGTTTGAGTCCAGACTGAGACAGTGAAGTAAATGCTCTCTTTACTAAAGGTGTGTACAAAGGGTTGCAATCTCAGAAAAGTCTCAACTAACACGCTTAAAGGAATCCAGGAGGGCCTCACTAAATACCATTAATGCTGGGTCTTAAACAACAAAAACAGCTCCAGGCAAACACTGAGGATGCAGCATTTCCAGAACATGGAAGAGAATCCTCGCAGGCATGTTAGAAAGTGTTCAGGTCATAAGATGTGGCATGGAATACAGTGAGTGAGGGGAGAGGGAAGGAAAGGTAAGAAATTAGGCTGTTTGAAGAACATTGTCTCTTTGTTCTCCCTGCAGCTTGGCAAGGCAAAGATGAGAAATATGACTGCAGAAACCAAAGTCTGCAACCTCAAAAGAGAAACAGCAAGTGGTAGTAAAAAGAACATGCTTTTCCCTTGGTTTTCAATGAGTTATCTAAGGAGAGTCTTAGATGTGGAGAAAAATAAGACAGGGTAGGGGTACTAAGAGAGGCTCTACATTGAAGCTTTTTTGAGACTTTGGTAAGCAAATATTCACATTTCATAGATATGATGCATGTTGGAATTTGCAAATCAAGAGTCATGAGGTCAAATCATAATTTTGCATACTTTATTTTTTTAAGATTTTATTTATTCAAAAGACACAGGGAGAGAGAGGCAGAGACACAGGCAGAGGGAGAAGCAGGCTCCATGCAGGGAGCCTGACGCAGGACTCAATCCCGGGTCTCCAGGATCATACCCTGGGCTAAAGGTGGTGCTAAACCGCTGAGCCACCAGGGCTGCCCTAATTTTGCATACTTTACATGAAAGATGCACTAAGCCTAACTTTAAGGGATCAAATAATCACTCACTTCTATGATCCTTGACTATTAGGACCCAGGAATGTTTCCAGAATCACCACTGTCTTATGAGAGCACAAAAATGTTCAGAAAACTGCATAATGAATGAGTCTTAAAATGAATCACTAAAACAAGTAAAAGAGCAACAAGAAATATGAGTTAGACAAAAATGTTTGAAAGTATTAAGAACACTTCAAATTTCAGGTCCTCCTAGCACTCAGGAAAAATAGCAATAAAGATCTCTAAATGGATTTTGTTTGTTTGTTTGTTTGTTTGTTTGTTTTAAAAAAGATAATAGCAACCTAAGGGACACTTGCCTTTTTGTTCTTTTTCACTTAAGTATTAGATTAATGTGAAATTTTGCCAGGAAATAATTCACTTGACTTCCCATCCCAGAAATATCCTTTTAGGGGAGTCACACAGTCTTTTTAGACACACCCATCCCAATCTAAGTGTTCTAGGACACACCCTGCTGCTGGCCAACATGTCTTAAAGGACTTTGGTTTCAGTGGCTTAAATTCCCCATAGCACCAAGTCACCTCATTCCCCCAGGCCTAGAATTTTGTTTCTACTTGTGCTTAAGCCAATTCACATCTCCCTGCCTTAACCCTCCTAGTCCAAGCCAACCTCAGGCCTTGCCTGCAATAAATTTCTAACTCATCTTCAGCTTCCATCTTGCCCTGCAATCCAGTTTCTACACATGATCCCCTTAAAATGTCAATCATACCATGCCACCCTCCAAATAAAATGTCTTCAAAGGTTTTCCATTGCTTGAAAATAAAATCCACACATTCTGCCACTGTCTACAACCAGTCAATCATGCCTTTTACTGATGGTTGTCTGATGACCCTTTTCCTTGCTACCAAATATCTCACAAATGAACTGTGAATATGCATTTTTTTCTTTCTAAGACACAATTTAATTATTAGCTTGAATTTATAATTATTAGTTTACTGGTTTTTCTTTTAAAATCAGTCTTCTAAATAGAAACTAAGCCCCTTGAGACCAGAGACCACATATGTGAATTCTCAGCACCTACCACAGTCCTTGAAACCTCATATTGGCTCCAATCATTTGTCAAATGAATTGAGTAAACAAGCTTCCCAGGGCTCAAAGTCGTGGCTCTAAATGCCAGAAGTCATAAACTTTTATGGCTTTTTTATCTTATGAGGTCATGCCACACACTTATATACCTGGAACACTCAAAGGCAATTAAAAGAGGAATAATACATGCAATATATTTACCTACTTTCTGATGTTGCATCCACCTATTTGTCAGACCTCAAAGAGTTCTCAACTTTAACTCAACTTTGCCCCACTAGAACTAGACGGTTTTGGTTCTCAGAATCAAGTTTACCAATCTGGGCATCAAACTTGCTGTCATCTACTTAAGCTACTGCTTCTTAACTTAAACCTAGCCTCAAACTTTGGTTTCCTGGTTCTCCTTCCTTCCCAAGAAACTTCCTATTGTAAACTCATCCTTGCCCCCTAGATCCCAAGGCTCCCACATGCCAGCAGGTAGAATGTGATACTGAATCCTGACTCTGGGCAGAGCCCACCCCTTACCAGTGCACTGCTAGCCTGTTCCATCTACCTACATCCTCCAAATTACCTCCTTCATAATATCCTGTCACCAGGATGCACTTACCTGCTCTGTGCTCATTCATCTGCTCAACAATAAGCATTCTTAGAGCATCTTCTAGACCCTCCAAGTATAGTACTGTACAAGAATAAATAAGGTATGCTACCTACCTCTAAAGGAAGATCTCTAAAAGAAGTAATTAAAATACAAAGTGTCAAGATATCTATCTGTAAGGAAGCTAGAGACTGACCAAGTGTTCATAGTGGCCCACTTCTCACCTTCTAGTTGTCTTGATAAAACTTAGGTCAGGCTTCTTTCCTTCCTACCTGCCTCTGAACTCTGTTTTCCCCAAATTGGAACAAGCACTGAAAACTGGAACAGGTCCCCTCATTAGCTTTCCCAGGAACTGGCTGACCACAACAGGACACTCTCCTATCAGGCCTCACTGGTCATTTCCCCTTTGCTTGTCAAACTTCCCTAAAAATCTCCATTAAGCTTTTGTTTACTCTACTCTGTAAAAGAAAAGACTTTTCCCCTTTGATTTTTTCATGTTTGCAGATTTTTGAGATAGGAGCATTCTCCATTACAATAGTCTTTCTTCTGAATAATGTCTCTCCTTATCCATGTCTGGATTTGTTTTATTTGATAGCACACACAGAAGAATTTTAACTTAGCTGGGAAAAGGAGAAGGAGATCAGAGAAGACTTCTGGGAAAGAATCTGGGAACAGAAGAACAAGGAAACATCAACCAGACCAATGTAGAGGAAGGCAGGAATTCCAGATGTGGCACATGGTAGGAGGTTCACATTACTCCTCTGGAAACATAGTTTCTTGATCTTTGCTTTGTGCCTGAACAGTATTCACCCCATCTGCATCCAGTGTCACTTCCAAACATCTGCCCTCAGTGAGTGGGCCTATCGCCTTCCTTGGTCCAGGTCTATCCCTCTGAGTACCCACACAAACATACACACGTGTACCTTTCCTCCAAATATATGTTCCCTCCCAACATGCCTAGAAGCCTTCAGAACACTGAAGGGATCTAGTTATTGATGTGTCAGATCCAGGCCCCCTCTCAGCATTTTCATGGACTCTCAGTCCTAGGCATCTCACACTGTTTTTGGCTTGGACTGAGTTCCCATAGCCTAGAAATAGGAGACTAAAAAGACATGAGAAATGTAAAGAGAGTAAGCTTGACTAGAAATCCTACAAGGGCAGGAACCAGATCTGACTGGTCTAATACCATATCCCTAATGTCCTAGGAACAGGGCCCATGCACATAGTAGGTGCTCAAGTATTTGTTGAATAAATTGTCACATCAGCTCACATGAATAGTTCCCACTAATGCAGGATTCCTTCTGGCAATAGCATCACACATCATTTTGAAGGGGAACACACTGGTTGCCCTTCACAATATCAAACACAAAAGGCTTGCAATGTACTCCGTGCATCCCATTTTCCCTTAATAGTCCATTATGTGCATGCCAGCCATGATACATGATGCAAATGTGGCCCCAGAGTCACATGGCCCTGAGTACCATGGCCTTGGAAGTGTATCTGAGCTGCTACACGAGGTTTTTTTTTTTTCTCTCTTTTTCTCTCTCATTGTTACAATGCCAAAAGATATGTTTAAATCATTATTTAAAATTCCTTTCTCGAGCAAACCTCTTCCCAGAGCTGTTAACAAGAAACAAAATGTGCTGACTTGAGTTTCACTTTCTCTTCTTTCCCCTGCCTTCCCTTTGTGGGGCCCCCAATGAGTCATGAAATGGCTCTGGTCAGGTAACACTGAAAGAAGAGAAGAAAGAAGCCCAGTATCTGTCAAACATGCAGATGTTAGAGAACAAAAACTGTGCAGCATGGTTTTGCCAAGGGACACGACCCCAGAAATAATTGGCACCTATTTCAATAAACTATTTACATCATCGCCTTCTGATTGTACTATTCTGGAACCATTTATTTTCAAGGAAACCATAATTATTGTTTAGTTGATAAGTTATAGAGTAAACTGGGAAAACACACTCCTAATTCTCAGGCCAACTCTTTAAGTTCTACAAAAACGACATAAATGGATTCTGATGTTTCTTTATTTCTGCAAGGGGGTGTTTTTATATTATGTTCTTCTATCTTCACAGCAAAGTATAAATTGCACCTTACAGTTCCCATCTAGTGCTAGAGTTCCCAAGCAGAATGGCTTTAATGAAGAAATGACTTTGGAAAAGGAAATAGAAGAATGTGATTTCTTTAGGGCTAGGCAACAGAGTAGAAGCACATTCTTGTCATGACTCGGGCATTCAGTTTTGAGGATGCAGAGACTAGCTGGCAAGGACAAGGGGAAACAAGGCTGGCTAACCTGATTATAGAAGCTGATGCCTCAAGAGAAACTGAGTAGCCCAATGCCCAGAGTCCATCCAAAGAACCAGGACAAATGTGAGTTTGACTCCGAAAGAATTCCACAAATCCAACAGCCATTTTTAGTGTTATGGATTGAATGGTGTCCCCAGAAAAACTCATGATAACTCCTAGTACTCCAGACTGTTGCTTTATTTTCATTGCAGGTGTAATTAATTAAGGGTCACTAAAAATGTGATTAAGATGAGATCATACTTATATGAGGTCATCCAATATGAAGTCATATTGATGTGGGCCCTTAATCCTATATGACTTATATCCTTACAGAAAAAGGAAATTTGGACACGTGCACACAAACACTCACACACAGAGGGATTACCATGTGAAGATGAAGGCAAAGATCAGAATGAAGTGTCTACATGCCAAGGAACAGGGGTTGCTAGCAAACCACCAAGAAGCTAGGGGAGAGTGATGGAACAAATAGTCCTTTACAACGCTCAAAAGGAACCAATCTTGCGGATACCTTGATATAGGACTTGAGCCTCCAGACCAGGAGACAATAGATTGATGTTGTTTAAACCATCCAGTTTGTTACTTTGCTATAGTAACATAATATAGCAAAAAAAGTAATATAGCTGGTGATAAGAGTTAGGTAGCAGGAAAAAAATACCTCAAAACAGCGACTGCACTATTAATATGACAGATCCTGGCCCTTCCCAATAATTTGCCTAGGAATCTCTGAGAAAAAACCTCAAACCATCATCTGAGGCTAAGTTCTCTTATTCTAGGGATATGACAGTAAAAAAAGATGTGAGAAATGTAAAGTCAGTAAGCCAGAGAGGGTCAAGACCCCTACACATATCAGGGGCCCAATCCACAGGCAGGGCTGTGCTCAGGGGCTTTATATAGAGTCAGATTGCAGGAGCTATGCAACAATACAGGCAGGACTGAACACCTCCACCCCTACCCCACTCAGGTGAAAGAGCTGACAAGGAATAGGCAGCGTATCATGGCCTAAACCTCAGAGTCCAGAGTCTGGAATAGAGCCCCACTTCCAGGGATCCAGGGTGTGAGTCAAGGATGGGACAACACAGTAAGTTTGCACTGACCTGGGGCTCACACCGGGACCATCACGTGCAGGGTTCATCACGGCAAAAACACTTTAAAGCCTGGAAATTTGTGGACTGAGGTTGACGACAAAATGATGGCTCTGGCTCAGACTCAGGAACTAAACAAAAATCAAAGCATTACCAAAGGCATAGGTGATGCTGGGTAGGAGTGGATCAGGGAGAAAAAGAGCTAATGTGAGAAAGCAAGTCATACACTTGTCTATCAGTGGATACATCTGAGTAATCATCAATAGATCAAGGAACAAAAATTGTCAAAATCTATATACATTTTACACATATTAAACATTTCACAAATATGCACATTATTCATTACAAAGTTGGTATCAGATTCTATATTCAATTCTTTGAGCTGCCTCTTTCTCAGGAAACTATGCTTCTGTTGAAGTTATTTAAATTTCACTTCACATCATGTGGTATAGTGTCTTTGAGTTTAGGGTCCATAGACTGCCACCCTCCACCTGCAGGTTTATGCCAGGTCTTTTTGTTACATGAGCTGCAAGATGCCCTCTTTTGGACAATGTGTTCTTGGGCAATGCCCATAAATGATAACTCCATTAAGGCAATGATTACATCCATTTGTAACAGTTTCTCTGAGTCCTCTGATACACAGTGCCCAGCTAGGAAGAAGAATCCATGATTCATCTCTGTATCCTGAAAGCCTAGCACAAGTGTGTCCTGATATAGGGTATGTGCACAATAAATGCTTGCTGAATAGATCAATATTTAGGTTGAAAAAGAAAGAAGAAGAGGAACAAGCAGCATTCCAAATGCTGACTGATACTAATTAATCTATGCATTCAACTATGTGCCAAAATTATTCTAGGTAATGTATTAGTCAGGCCAAAAATATATATAATAATAGGATTGATCCCTACTAGGAGGTACAAAGCAAGATTCAGGAATAAGAAGTACTGGCTGCCTTTCATTGAACACTTATTTGGATCTCACTCTACCTTATTTGCTCATTGAGCAAACTGGATATGCTCAGGGCAACAAGACCACTCCTAGGTTACCCACTGGTGAGAATGACCTCCTAACACAATACAAGCTAACAATTATTGAGCATTTACCATGTGCTATACATTGTTATGTATGATCTCATTCATATCTTATAGAGTTGCTAAATCTATTACACAGACAAAGAAATTGGGGCACAACAATATTAAGTTACCCAAGGTCTCATAGCTAGAATATGACAATTCTGGAATGCAAACCCAGCTTGAGAGAAGCATTTAATTACTCCCTAGCACTGTCTGGCCTGAGATCTTAGGGGTGGTCTGCACCTACAAATTATAGGCTTTGGTATTTGCCAGTAAGAAAAAAATTGAACTCTAAGTGGCTTAACAGTATGCAAGTCCCTTAAATTTCCAATATAGATCACACATTAGAAAAGAAAAGGTATAAACCCATTGTTGGAAACATCTCTGCCTTTCAGTTCCCAGAGCCTGATCAAGACTGACCTCTAGGCTCACAATACTAACACAACCATGAATCTGATGACAATGGCCGTTCAAAAGAAATTCATGAAGCATCTGTTATGTGCCAGATACTCTGCTGGATATTGACATGGAAGGGGGGCGGGGGGTGTGAGGGGGAGTCCATCCCCTCTGGGGAGGAATAAAGTCTCCCCAGATTGTCCTTCTACAATCTGGAAGAAGATGTATACAGAGAAGTTGGAATCACAGTCAGAGTGCCAAGTGGTGATACAGGAGCACAAGGCTAGATATTCCAAACTTGTCCTGATATCTCAACTCTTCTAAGTGGCAACTAAACAACCAGACCCAAGCAAAGACACAATAAGTCAGGTGACACAATAAGTAATATTTTGGCAGGATTGGCAAGAATAAGACTTAAAGTAGAAGACATACCATAGCGGTTGTGGAAACTAGTAAGGAGAACAAAGAGCTTCACAAAATTCTCCTTTTTGATCTTCCTGATCTCTCAGGAAGAACATAAATAAGTTTAAAGGTAATTAACAAATCAAGCCAAGCCCTCTCTGGCTATTTATCCTACACACCAGACAATACATCTACCACCTTCATAATATATAGCTTTGCCACACATTGGGAAAAAATCCGTATTATCCCCATTCCTTTCATTAGTAATATCTGATATCAAATGGCATGTTAGAGTTTATGAATAACATTCACAAGTATTATATCATTTGATTACCACTGATAAGAGGGTTCTCATTTTTCAGACAAGAAAATTAATCCTCAAAGTCTTATAATTGAAGAAAAGAGATTTAAACAAGTTCTTGACGTCAACGTGGGTTCCACTGCATCAAACTGCCATTGTTTACAAAACACTTAACTACAGCATTAAGAATCATAGGTTTGAAGGCACTTATTGAATGTTGCTTGTTATTCTACATTAATAGCAACTGCTGCTACTTAGCAGTTCCTAAGCCCTAAATATTAAGAAAGGCCAGGGTGAAGAACAGCTTTGAAATGATGCTCTATTTGATCACGTTCTGCAGTAATGTTAAAATCATATATACTTTCTTCGGATCCCTATAAAGCTTCTGCAGGATCACTGCACCTGCAGTTCCAATTTGCAATTTCCTCAGTCCTCCTTTGAAGTTATTCTTGCCAATTACCTGGTGTTAATATTAATTAAATATGATTTGCAACTTGAAATGTGGTGTTATCAATGGAACTCAGCTGTAGGAATAAAAGTAAAATTTTCAATTGAATTTAAATGTTTCCTTTCATTCATAGTATTTTACAACATTAATAATACTTTTGTCAAATTGATTTTTGCCTGCTGGAAGTCATTTTTCCAAAGCAATGAACATCTGAGGAAAAAAGCTTCTCTTTATGTATTCCTTTCTTTCTGTCATTGAAAATACTTTGTTTTAATCTTGAAATGAATCCATTTCAGCTAATAGAAACTTGGTTCTTGTTTATAATCCAAGAGGGGAAAAAAATGCTTCCTTTTAAAATGATACTGAGATAGTTTAAAAATATGAACAGTGGGCACTTTTTAATTGTATCCTAGAAATGAAATCTCCCTGATTTTATTGCTTGACCCCTGCCAAAAAATAAATCACTCTTGGCAAGTGTCAGTCACTTTATATACAAAAAAAGAATTAATTAAATTGGTTTATTGCATTAACATTTCAAACAGATTGTGCCAGTCCAACGACCTCTTCCAATTCTGAGATTTTAAGATTCCAAACACATGTCAGACAATAGTTGGAAGCTTCCAGCATTTGCAAATTAGAAAAAAAAATTAGAAAAAAAAAGTCACGTATGGTAAAAGATTTGACAGAATTAGGTCTATTCTGCTCCCCTGTAATGTGTGCGATGACGACTCACAGGCCTGTCATCTTCAATAAGCCATTCATAAACATGATGACTGATTAAAGGAGGTGTGTTGCCATACTGTACAAATCCACAGTGAAAAGATATAATGCTTTCACAAATTCCTTTTATCTTCAAAGATAAAGCTTTAGCTTTCTTGCCCCTTATAATGATACTGGTAGCATTAACATTTATTATCCTGTCTTCCTTTTAAAAATAATATAAGTGACAATAATAAATATAAGCAAGTGAAAGCCTGTCTAAAAACTCAAGGAAGTCATTTTTTTGAGTCACAAACTGCAAGCCCCAGAGCTTATGATTAAAAAATGTAAAGATATACCATGAACCTCTTTATTACACTATCATTGAAAACATCATATAAAATAATTAAAACAAGACAGAAATAGAGGATCCTGGTCCTAACAACCGAGGATGTGCAACATGGATAAGTCTTAATCAGCAGCAACTGAGTTATTCCTATCCCTTAGGCCAAAAATAAAAATAAATTAGGCTCAATAGGACTCTCTGGATGTCCATAATTTTCCAGGTGTCAATGAAAAGAGCAGCATCCTGGAGTTACAAAAAGTAGGGAGGTTGAGTAGGCAGTTCACCACAGCATAAGGAGTGTGATCTTGGGAAGCTTTTAACTACCTAGAAGCCTAGGAAAGACAGATTCAGATCCCACCATGTACTCTAGGCTGGAACCCTGAATTATCCATTAGATCACTCCATCTACCCAAGTAGCCAGGATAGGGAGTGTAAAATTCTGTAACATTCCAAAAGGAACTTCTGAACTGGTTTTGTTATGGGCTTCTCCATTAACCAAATTCTGTCTACTTAGCACCTCTCATCCTCATTTCTACTGTATTGTCCTTCTGGTATACTTCACATTCCTGTCACTGTAAATTTGCTTCCTAAGTACACCCATATTCACTACTACTCCCTATTACAGGTATTAAATTGTGTCTCCCGACAAGATATGTTGAAATCCTAAACCCAGTACCTCAGAATGTGACCTTATACGGAAATAAGGTGATCACAGATGCAATTAAGATTAGGTCATACTGGAGTATGGTGGGCCTTTAATCCAATATGATGGGCATCCTTATACAAAAGGAAGACACAGAGACAGGCACAAGAAAGGAGAAAATTGTGATATGATGACAGAAGAAGATATTGGAGTGATGCCTCAACAAGCCAGTGAACACCAAGGATAACTAATAAAAACTAGAAGCTACAAAAAGAAATGAAGGATTTCCCCCCTACAGTTTGCAGAAGTAGCATAGCCCTGCTAACATTTTTATTTCAGATTTCTGATCTCTAGAACTGTGAGACTATGCATTCCTGTTGTTTTAAGCCATCTAATTTGTGGCATTTTGTTATGGTAGCTCTAGGGAGCCAATGCACTCCCCCTCTCAAGGACACTCCTTGATTCTCTGCCACTATACCACACATGTTCAGAGAAAGTTTCTGTTCTCCTATGAAAATCTGCTCAATATACTTGAATTTTTTTTCAAGAACTCCTACCATCTCCCATCATCGAAATCTTCTTCAAAGGAGACTGAGAGTCCCCTCATAGCCACAAATCCATCAAGATAAGAGAACACTCTGCCATACTCTTAGCTTTGCTAAGTCTAGGCCATTAGTACCACACATTTTTTCCGTTTATGCCAATTTTCCTCAGCTTTAGTGAGATTTAATTCACAAATGAAAATTGTATATATTTAAGGTATACAACATGATGCTTTGAAATATAAATATACTGTGTAATGATTACCACAATCAAGCTAATTAACATATCCGTCATGTCACATAGTTCCTATTTGTGTGTGTGTGTGTGTGTGTGTGTGTGTGTGTGGTGAGAATACTTAAGATCAACTCTCTTAGTAAATTTCAAGTATATAATACAGTATTTTAACTATAGTTACCATTCTATACATTACATCTCAGAGCTTATTCTTCTGGCATAACTGAAAGTTTGCACTCTTTAGCCAACATTCCCCCATTTCTCCTACTCCCTAACCCCTGGCAACCATCATTTTACCCTCTGCTTTTATGAGTTCAACTCTTTCAGATTCCACATATAAGTGAGATAAGGCACTACTTGTCTTTCTGTGTCTGCCTTACTTCACTTAGCATGTCTCCTCTAGATTCATCTATGTTGCCACAAATGACAAGATTTCTTTCTTTCTTAAGGCCAAATAGTATTCTTATATACCTTTTCTTTAATCATTCATCCATCAATGGACACTTAAGTTGTTTCCATATCTTGGCTATAATGACTACTGCCACAATGAATATAAGAGTACAGATATCTCTTCAAGGTACTGATTTTTTTCATATATATATATATATATATATATATATATATATATATATATACCTAGAATTAGGATTGGTGGATCATAGAGTAGTCCTATTTTCAATTTTTGAGTAACCTCCATGTAATTTTTCATAACGACTGCACTAATTTACACTCCTGCCAACACTGTACAAAGGATCCTTTTTCTCTGCATCCTTACCAACTCTTGTTACTGCATACCTTTATATAAATCTTCTCCCCAAGAGTCTAACCTCAGCCCCTTTCAATCCTCACTCTACATGTTCTACTTCAGCAATTACCTTTCCGACCTCAATTATCAATTTTGTGAGAATAAGCTTCAGGTCTATATTTCAGTTCCTCTCTTAGCTCTAGACAAACATTCTTTGCTGTTTTTCTCCAAAAAGATACGTATTGATACCTCCAATTTATTTTATTTGTAGCCAGATTACACTTCCCATCCAATCCCAAACCTACCTCTCCATTTTACTGACTCTTTCCTATTTGTGGCACTTGTATTCTCCCAATTGCCAAGGTTCAGAATTTCAAATTCCACTTTAATTTTTTTCTTTCTCCCAAGCTCTACTTCTAATCAATTGCTAAGTTCCATAGACTCCACCTCACTAAAGTCTCCCAAGTCTGTCGCTCTTCCATTTCTATTGTCACTGCTCTATACCAAGCGAAGACTGATGTTGCAAAGGCCTTTCAATTGGTCTCCCCATCTTCCACTTCTCATTAATACAATCTTAAATACACATTCTGATAGATCCCTCTCTCTTCAGCAGTTTCCTTCATTGTCTAGAAGATGAATAAAATTACCTCTATGGAGTTAAAATATTCAACTGTGTGTCCATGTCAAATCTTTCAATTTTGTCTCCTATACTTTACGACACAAACTATGCTCTCATCAAATTATGCTATTTGCTGATCTCAAATACATTTTTGCCCTTTCAAAAAAAATTCTATAGTCAAGAATACCTTGGGCTGATACTATAACAGCTAGGATATCAAGGGACTATTTGTCTTTATTTTGTCAAGTAACTCCCATCCTGCTTACCCTAGAAGGATCTTGGCTAGATAAGAGCCATCACAGATGTCTGTCTGCATTCATGACCATCATTCACTCATTTTCTTCATTCTCCAAGATTCACAGACACTTCCCCCAAGTCTCAGATTTATTAAAATGAAAAATGTTCTAATCAAACCATACAAGCAATTTATCACTAAACAGGTTTTCACTTCACTATCATTCCATTATGATCTGTCTGAATTAATCAGAGAGGAAACTTACTGGAAGCCTCAATTTACACTGAAATTTCTTAGCAATCAATGTTTCTAGAGTGAGAAATTCAGAACAGAGTATGGGAAAATTTTTAAGAGTTGGGAAAATATATAATTTTATTAATAGGCAGACACTCCATAAAATGAATTTATACATCTCCTTCTCAGTCAAGATACTAAGATTTTTAAAAACACACTACTAACATGGTGACAGAAATGTCATCAATGTTGTAGTAAGAGAAGCGAATGTTACAGAACTAATGAATTTTCATCAGAGTCATCAGATCATTTCAGAATGGGTTAAGTTGCTACCATTTGCTATTCCCATTAATATCATTGTCATGTAAAAGGTTTAATTTTCAGCTATTTTTGTTCTAGATAAAAATCTTTGTCATTAAAATGAGGGATGATTTTGATATTTAATATATTCCATGGCATACTCTAGTGTTGAACCAATTTGGCCTTTTCAGTATTCTGCATATTAATTGACAATCCAGCCCTCCTCCATTGCCCAGATAAGTGAGAGCTGAAATAGAATGGACAGCCAATCAAGTCACAGAATACTGAAAGAATCAACACAGAAGAAATGTGTTGCTCTAATCAGGAGCATATACAAGGCATTAAAATTATTTTATCTCATACTAATGACTAAGATAGAAACAGGAATAATAAACGGCACCATCTGAATCATTTTATGTGACAGTATTACCAAAGTAAAGCAATGCTCCCCAAAAGTGAAAACTAAGTATTTCTTTTTTTAGTCAAAAGAATAAAACTGTGATCTCACTTAACTTTAGAACAATGAATTTTATCAGATTCTACAACAACTGGCAAACTATGTCTTATATTGAATTTTTCATAGCAATCTGTTTCATGCACACAAAATGTGACCTGTAGTTGAAAAATGTACAGGATCACTGCAAAAAAATGTATCATCTCAATACATACTCTATTAGTTTCCTTCTCTTGTTGAATTATCACTCTGGTGAGAACTGACATCAGCTGCTTAAATAATGCATTAACTCTACTTCCAGAAGCTGTTGTTTTCATTTGAATGGGCATTTACTCTAAGATAAACTTGGGATTCTTAACCAAGAAGATAATATAACTTGTCATCATTTAAAGTTCAACTGAATGTTTGAATCATTTCTATAGCAATAATGACGTAAATTAAATTTTCAAAAAACAAAGATTATGGTATCATGGACGCTAACAATAGGTGTGGACAGTTTTCCAATTAAATCAGTTAACCCAATCTGTCCAACAACCCCAAGCCTTTTCTACATTTTCTGCAATAGCACAGCACTGGAAGAAATATTAAATATACTATTGTATGTAATAAATGTTCATGCCCTAGTACATGCAGAATAGATCCCAAGCATCTTCAACTCTTTCAAGAAAAACCTTTTTTCCAATAATATAACTTTAAGACTCGTCCTTGCTAATTCTAGATAAGCCCAAATCACTCTCATGGTCTTTTCCTGAGCTGAAGCTTCCAAGAAAGACAACAAATTATCAATATAATTTCTTCCTTCAAGTTGAAAATCATTCAAAAACAGCCAAGAGGCACTTTAATTTGCCCACAAAATATTGTTATTATTCTTAGAGAAAAATATATACAGTTTTTTCAATAAGTCTTAATAAGAATAATAGTATTTGTTAAGTAACAATGTCTCCTTTCACCCACCAAATTATTTTTTTCTTTTTTTTTATTTTTATAAATTTATTTATTTTTTATAATAAATTTATTTTTTATTGGTCTTCAATTTGCCAACACACAAAATAACACCCAGTGCTCATCCCGTCAAGTGCCCCCCTCAGTGCCCATCACCCATTCACCCCCACTCCCCCCGCCCTCCTCCCCTTCCACCACCTGTAGTTCGTTTCCCAGAGTTAGGAGTCTTTATGTTCTGTCTCCCTTTCTGATATTTCCCACACACTTCTTCTCCCTTCCCTTATATTCCCTTTCACTATTATTTATATTCCCCAAATGAATGAGAACATAGAATGTTTGTCCTTCTCCGATTGACTTATTTCACTCAGCATAATACCCTCCAGTTCCATCCACGTTGAAGCAAATGTCACCCACCAAATTATATTGCTGACCAGTCACCAATAAGATTTGCACTTTAAGTTGTCTTCTGTTTTGTTCTGTTTTTGATTTTTTTGTTGTTGTTGTTTTTTGTTTTTTTTCACATAATGAAATGGATTTACAACCTCATGGCTAAACATAGATGTGGTGAAATGCCTACAGATATTTGGATAAGCACCTTGAAAAAAAAGCCCAGGACAGAGCTGATCAGCATCTTGTTCTAACCAAAATTTTACATACTGCTCTTCATTCCATTGTAAGCTACAGAGTATAAGGTAAGAATTATAAATGCAAAAAGTCAAATGTGACAATAAGAATATTGCTGAAGTATAGCCTTGGGGGCTACTTCAGTATTGTTTTAAAATGATTATCAGTCTTAATCCCCCTAGTGTTGGATGTTAAATTCCACTGCCTTTTTTTTTTAATTTAATGACTTGCTAATGTAAACTTCCATCTAGAACAATCAAATAGTATGTCATTTATTCAAATTTACAGTGGCTCTAATGTGCCAGCAAACTCCCTCGTCAAAACAGACAACTTTAAAAAATGTTCGCCTGAGTCAGGAGCTCTATTTCCTAAATTAGCACCAAAGTGTCACCTTGATAGACCATGAACAATAAAATCACTTATAATAAATCCAACTTCCCCCTAGAGTGGACAGCCTGGGTCATGCATCTGTAGGAGTTCTAACTATTCCATACAGATCAGAGAGCACTTGGAGACACTCAGACTTCTACAACTTGTCACCTCCAAATGCATATAAATATATGCTTACCAATCTCCCTTGATATCTGAGTGAAGGCCTCCACACCACTCTCTCCATAGTTGCCCTCAGAAGCCAGTGTTGACACATAATTCCACCCCAGTGCCGTGACAATGTCCACCATGGCTTGCGCTTGGTAGGAATCTGGTGGGACTACCCGAGAGAAGAAGTCATACCTGGTGTTATCACTTAGCTCTGGGGCTGTGGATGCATAGCTGATTTGAGGTATCTGTAAAATAAATGACAGATTATTTCAACCCATGAGAAATCTTGTTGAATGATGAATTGTCACATAAGAGATTAGCCAAAGCTATACCAATAACCTAGACATATCAGCCTGAAGCCAAAATATAGTTTTGTGACCACCGATTTTATTTTTATTTAGTATTTTATATAAGTCTCTAGGCTCCCTTTCTTTCAAAACACATTTCTAAACAGCAAGAAAGAACTTAGTATTGCTTCAGGTTCTGAAGCCAAAGAAAAACATTTGTGCTTTTTGTTGCTTCTGTTTTATACCAGAAATGATAAGTTCTGGCACAAAAAATGAAGCCAAAATGAAGGTATAATACATACATACATCAGAAAAGGTCACCTCTGAAATTGTATTTGGCTTTAGGACATAAAGGCTACACGATCACAAACAGAATTTAATATGAGATTTTTTTTTTTGCACTTGATACCATTTCAGTCTTAAGATTATACTTTTGGTAAATTACTTTAAATATATAGTTTTACAAGTCTATTCACTGTTTATTGATATAATCACTGAGTACCACAAAAATATTTGGGAATAGCCAACTATGTATCTTCTAATAAAAAGATGTTCCCAGATGTCCACCCCCAAAATTACAAAATCTATACCATAATTTCTTTAGAAAAAGAGACTATTTTCTTACATATATAAGATGAATTGCCAGATTCTGAAAACTAGGAATCCTATGTCATTTATCCTAAATAAATTCAAAGTAACAAATTAACTATATGCCATAAATCTCTCCCTAAAAAACTCTTAAAATGTAACATTTACTCATATATTAAAGTGAGGACTTTTACTCTACCGATGAAAAGTGCTAGGATAGAAGAACACATGGATGTTAAAGACGTAGAGTGGAAAGACATTCAGGCTAGATGGGCACAAATGATGTAAAATAATCTGGCAAACACAGTGGGTAAGGACATTTCAGCCACAAAGCACTGCATGTCCAAAGGTATAGAGTCAAGAAAGAGCATGATAGATTCTAGGAATCGCAGTGTTTCACATGGTGGGAATACAGGATAGAAAGGGAAGAACATCTTATAGGAAGAACTATAAATAAAGACACATAAAGAGCTAGTCATGTATGACTAGAAATGTGGATTTTATCACAAAGGAATGAGGAAGCACAGAATGACTGTAACTAAGCGGCATAATCAGATTTTTGTGTTAGATCACATTAGCAGCAGTGGAGAGAGTAGCAGCCTTCAAATTCCAATGTACACCTAGCTAGCCCCATTCCCAAAAATTCTAACTTGGTATGTCTAGAGGCTTAGAAATCTACATCTTAATATGCTCTCCAGAAGAATCTAAGGCAGATGAGCCCAAACTATGCTTAGAGATAAATTAAAGGAAAGCCATGCTAGATGCAGGACAACCAGTTAGAAAATTACTACAGAAATCTAAGAAAGTATGCAAACTGAACTAAGACAATGATGGGGGAGGGTGGGAGTGGGGAAAAGTGTAGAACCTATAAGTACCTAAAAAACAAGGTAATGTGTAGATAATAAGGGGAAATGTGGAATGACTCCTAGTTCTATGGCTTTGGTAACTGGGTAGATGATGTTTACTATTTACCAAGACACACAGAAAGAGATTTGGAAGAAAAAATTTATGAGTTTAATTTTTTATTTGCTTTTTTTGAGCTTCCTGTGGAATTATTGAAAGCAACTAAAAAGTAGGCAATAATATTGGGGATATGGAGTTTAAGAGTCATCGGGACTAGAGATAAAGAATGGTGGGGGCATAAGGAAGCAGGTAGTTAAAGGCATGGGGGTGCATGTGATCACTCAAGGAATGTATGAGGGTGAAAGAAAGACAATTTGGGAGTATGAGCTATGCAACTGTGCATCTCACCACTCCTCTGCTGCCATGCCGTAGTGGGAAAGTTTGGAGGTCAAAATGACTCCAAGATGTCCTAATTTAGGTTGCTTCATTAAAGATACAGATCTGACTGGTATATAAAACAATTAACTTTGCTCTCCATCTGATCCTGCAGTTAATGTTAGTACTAAGATGTCAAAGAGGCTGCAATTCCATCTTCCCACATTGGGCTAACTGCATAGCCTGGAATCTGTCACCCACCATGACCCTGACTAGTCCACATGGAGTGGACTCTCTTCTTGACATTCTTGAAAAGCTCTCATCATCTGAATGATCTTTCATGGGTTTAAAGAGTCCTACTCCATACCGATAGCCAATAAAGTGAAACTAAACTTTCCAAGACACAAAAGCCTCAGTTACTCAGGGAGCAGTTAGAACAATGTGCTTGGAGCTCTCCAGGGTGCTGCAGGATCCATTCAGTTTCTCTGTAACCTGTACATATATATATATATATATATATTGCCTATAACAATGATTTAGCCTATTTAACCCTCAGTTCTTCCTGGTCCTGTTCCCTGATGGGACCATATTAACTTGCTTATCAACATTGTCGGACCATAAAACCAGCCTAACCTGCCTTCTTCCTTTCCCTTTGCTGTGCTTCCTTTGATAGATACACTGGCCCTATCTTGTCAGACTGTTCCCTTAATTAAACTTTGTGCCTTTGTAGTAACGGACTCCTCAGCAAGGATACCCCTTCAAATCTCCAACCACACACCAAATCTGGGCCTCTTTTATCTTTTATTGCTTACTTCTAAATAACCTGGGAAAGGGACAATGAATGACTCAGTGAGATCTACCTTCTGCTAAATAAAAGTTTCCCAAAGATCAAGAGCATATGCATTTCTATATTCTAATGAAAGAGATTCAGTAGCTTGACTTTCATTTTGGAAGGAATTCTGTGCATGTATAAGTGGTTTGTGTATTTGTAGGAAGAGATAGGGAAACATTCCATAGCAAATTCTATAGCACTATACCATTCCCTTGTCCTGTTTGGATATATAATAATCCTCCCCACTTCCTCAGCTACTCAGAGTCCAGCAGTAAAATGCCTTATATAATCCCCACCTTGCCTATAATAATGAGCCACCCCTCTCTAAAAATGAGCACAAAGTGTGAAAATTGAGTGTTTGAAACCAAAACTAATTATCTCAAATTACTACCTTCAGTCAGTCACTTTCAGGGCTGTTTAATTAGCAGTCAGCATCATGTTTAGGATTAATTAAACAGGTGTAAAGGGTATATAAAATAAAAGTACAGATAGAGAATGGTTGTTTGAATAATTAGGTAAAGGATTTCCTCCCCAGAGCCTTGAGGAGTTTTCCCTTTGCAGATCAACATGTGAAAAAGTAATGTGAGAGTCCATGTCTGTTTTCATTTTCTCCATTTTTGCTATGTTGCAGTCTATAATAATAGACATCAGGGTACACTGATTATATTTTAAGACAGCTTCTCAAGTTGTCATAAAGTCACATCTCATTTTAATTTTATTGTGGCTGACCACTAAGCATTGGCTCACTGAACATTTTAATTTCTGTGCCAGCATTCCCAGTATTTCCACTATTCTCAAATTAACCCCCTACTGGCAATTGAAGTGGGAATTTTTTCTTAAAACCTGTAATGTTTCTTTTTTTCCCCTCTACTAAATCCATCCTAACTAATCCCTTCAGCCTAGAGTTTTATTTACTAGAAAAAAACAAGAATTGAAAAAGAGAAGTGAAAAAAAAAAAAGTAATGAAGTGAAGAGGGAAATGAGAAAGAAGAATGTACCAAAAAAAGATGGTGTTAGGGAAAGCATTCTGCGTCAGCTCAGTCTTTGTAACAAGTAACATCCTTCATAAGTCTCTGTTAACTCTTGCTTGCCCATTCAAAAGATAACCAAACTCTTCAGTCTGGGTCACCAAACCCTGATATCAGACTCTGCCCCATCCTCCTTCCTAACCTCCTATCTTCCCTGTCATGTCATGTCTTGTCTGTGTCTGTACACCTGCCTATGCTGTTCCCTATGTAGCCTGTTCTGTCCACCTGATGATCTTCTGCTCAAATTCTATATCCAACTCAAAAGTTACCTCCTCCCTGGGAAGCCTTTGCTAATTCTCTCAGGCAGAGCTGTCTTTTGCTTCTACTCACTCCCATAACCCCCACTATCTGACATGAGAACCATGACTGTGTGCTGGCTTATGAGCCTCCTACAGACAAACTCTCTGTTGATTTATTTGCTATCCCTCACATCTGACAGAGCAAATACTCAATGAATATTTGAGGACAATTAATTAATTAAACTGTGGCAGGAATTTTTATGCAGATTCTTCCCCACAGCTTTCTGCCCTGCATTCCACCAAAATATTAGACAGACTATTCTCCATTTGCCCTTCTTACTCACTCTCCTTCCTGCTCTATGTCCTAGGAAGCTGCCCAATGACTATCTCACTTGAGTTCCCTCACCTCAGGCTTCCACCTGAGTTTGGCCATTGGGAGACACAACAAAGATGGGAAGGTAGGAGACAGAAGTGAGAGTATTGATTTTCCTGACTCCTTCCCCAATCAATTTGGTGTTTCTCTATTTAAGGCCTCATTCACTGCTGAATTTCTTGTAAGGTTTTAGTGACCACTCTCTACACTTACCTTTTCAGATCTTCCCAGTGTTGCCAATTTCTGAGTACTTCCCATCCAGTGTTGGGTCCTTTAACAATGCCCACACCTTATAAATAATAACTTTGTTAACCTCTCTCCCATTACCCCTTGAGTGTACCAGAAGCCTTACTAATATACCCACTCTTCCAGGTCTCTGCAGAACAGACATCAACTGTCGTGCTTCCCCACCCTGAGCCCTGCCCTAACTGCTTAGCCCTTTGCCATCCATTTCCCATCTAGCCTTTTCTACCACTGTCCTTAAATGACTGCTTCCTTTCTTTTCTCTTTGAGTGCCTTATAACATCAAATTGCATCACTTGAAAATACCTGTCATTTTTGCTTTTTATCACTTCTTATTTTCCTTGTGCTGAGTTTCCATAAGAAAATGATGTGTAGTTAAATTAAGGCCATATTTCCACCCAAATAAAGCATATTTGAGGCAATTAATTGCATAAGTCAAGATACTCATCACCATATTTTTCTGAAAAATTGCTTTAGCTTCCAATTTTCTGACAATTGGTTTGGTTAGGAAAAAACTCTTCTTCCACTACATTTTCACTTGAGTACACAGAAGAAGAGATTCCTACTCCCAACCTTACTTCTCGGGGGGACGGGGGGGGTGTTATATAATGTGTATTTTCTACTTAGATCACTACCTCTTACCTTACTCTCCCCAAAGGGAGAAAGGACAGAATGAAAGGTCAGAATCTACACTAGTAGGGCAAGAGTAGCTAATGAGCTCTGCCTTCATTCTCTGACCTGCCCACACACATACCAGGCTTCTTTTCTCCGTATGGCAAGGAGACCAGACTAGTCCTTCCTTCTTGAGGAAGAAGCCCGCCCTTCCTCTCCACATTCCACTGACAACCAGGTGTTGAGGGGAAGCCTAAAGCCCATGTCACTGGTTAAATAAGCTGACTTCAAATCTTCTGTGCAGGCAGAAATGAATCCTAAAGTTGAGATGTTGTGTGGGAGTAGGAGGCACCATTTTGTCCTCAAGTCCACACTAAATGCTTTCCAATCCAGTTCTTAACATACAGTTGTATGTCTGAGGAAATTATTTGAGGTTTGCCCAGTTGCTAATAAAACTAATTATTTGATCTACATTTAGCTAGTCATTCTGTGAATCTTGGATTTACAAACTCTAAGAGAGGCCCAAGTCTGATTTAGAACGCAAGGAAGCAAAAGTTCTATTTTAGAAGAAAAAATTCAGTTATAACCTCTTGGATATTTCAATAAAAATAAACAAATATATATAGTAAGTATATATTTTAAATAAAAGTTAGCAGAGATTATAGTACTCTCATGACTATTCTCTACTTCTTCTAGATAGAATCCCAGATTTTTACCTAGGACTTGGTCACTCAGAAGAAGACTACATTTCTCCAGCCTTCTTTGCTATGATTATTAGCAGTGGTGAAGTTATCTTTTGAAATGTTGTCTTAAAGGAAAAGCACATGTCTTTCTCATGCACCTCTCTCTTTCCTGTTGGCCAGAATTTGGACATGATGTTTAAAGTTCGATTAGCTATTTCAGGTCATGTCCCAGTGATGGTAGGGCAAAAAAGTCACAACCTAGTCCAAGTCGTTCCATTATTTGGATTCCTAGAACCACTTGATTGTTCTTCCTGCTGCCATTCTTGCCTCTCTCAAATTTATTCTACACCAGTAACCAAATTGATCTTTCAAAAAAAATCAGATAAAATAAAATAATCTCACTCAAAGCCCATCATTTTTCTCCCATTGCTCTTATAATAAATCCCAAACTTCCTCCTGCAGGATCCTTGTGATTTGGCATCTGACATCTTTCCCTTCACTCACCTGATCCAGCCACAGTGGCTTTCTTTCTGTTCCCAGACCCAGCAAAGCTCTTTTTCCCTTTTAAGTTTCATGCCTATTGCTCCATAGTTTTGCGCAAGTCTTCCAGACTTCTCTCATCCTTCAGTCTTAGTTCAAATGTCTCCTACTGAAACAGACTTTCCTTGATTCCTTCCTATGGTGGTCTCCTCACCCTCATTAGTTCCTCATCATCCTATTTATTTCCTTCATTACACTTGACCACAGCCTGTATTAATTGGCATATACCGTTTCCCCTACTAAAATGTATTCTACAGGGGTCATCTTTGTGTTGTTTACAACCATAACATGAGCTTCTAGCACATAGTAGAGGTTCAATACATATTCACTGAAAGAAAAATTAATACATCCGATCCATCAATCAAGGACCCCTTTTATTATTTTTCTCCATGCATTGTGATTTTGAAAGATTTTTCTATAAAACTATTTAAGTAAAAATTCACTCATTTCCCATTTTCTTTATTACTCAAAGATCTACTCATTTGCTAAAGCTTCTGATCAGCAGGAGATATCTCTTTTTACCAAGCTGATAGGTGATAAAATTCAGTTCAAATCAACCAAGTGCCATTTTAGTTGTAGCTGTGCAGGCTCATCGTAGGGAAACATACAACTGCCACTAATAAATATTTTAAAATATTTGCCCCTTCTTGCTTATCTTCACCTGTAAAATGGATATTCTAGTCAGGGCTGAGACTGCTTCTATCTCCCTTAAATGAACTATGTTTCTCCCTGCTTCCATGACTGAGTCTGACTGCATGTGAGAGGGTAAAATGGGGTATTACTGAGACGCAAAGGGGCTGATGGACTTAAACACAATAAATATTCATTCATGGTCCAGAAGCTTACAATTCCACTTCAGCTGCCTTTTTTGGGTTTCCCACTGTTTGTATATCAAAATACTATGGATAAGCATAAAATTTGCTTTGTCTGTTCAAAACACTATGAACCTTCTATCCATTTCTCTCAGTTTCTGGTTTGACAAAGATCTCTGAAGAGCCAATACACCCCTTTAGGTAGCAATGAGCCACCTAAAACACAGTTCAGAAGAAGCCTCTCAGAAACCTGGCAAATTTAAGCCTTCCTGTAAGACACTCATATACATCTGATAGGTTTGCAGACAGAAGACAATTTAAGACCTGGGTCACACACATCTTCACCATCAATTCCTGCCCAAAAGATTTTTATTCTTGTTTATCTCTACAAACAACCTTGTCCATTGATTGTCAAACTTAATAGTGGAGGAGGTTAGTGAGGTGGGTTCCTCATGCTGTTCAATAGCATTATTGGTTTTCTCTGTTAAAGATCAGCTTGAAGCTATGCTCTTTCCTCAGGGGGTAGTGCTTGCCCATGCACTTCCTCAGTAATGCTGGTCTTAGCAACAGCAGCCATCACTATGATAACTTCCTGCCACCTAGTCTTGGGATAGATTTATTATTGTTACAGAACCAGGTCCAGGAAACTATAATGATTATAGCCATTTAACTTTGCCATTTCAAATGTGACTACTTTTCTGGTATGAAAACCACTAGCACTTGTGGCAAAACAGGAGTATATAATCAGAAATTAGATAAAAATAAGAGTGTTGGAGCCAGAAGTCAATGTCTAGCATTGACCTTCCCCTCCTCACACTGTCTTGTGCTGTCATGCTCCTCTCAACTTCACAAAAATGAATAAGGAGTGAGACGGAAAGGAGGAAGGAAAAGTAGAGCCAAAGAGTAGAATAATAATGAAGAGTGATGACTATCCTCAGTTTTCTTCCAAAAACCTAAGGAAATACTACTCTTCTCCCAAACCAAGACCTACTCAAAGCAATCCTCACTGCGCAATAGACAGATAGTAACATTTCTGTTTGTATAAGTCAGCGCCAAGTGTAAAATTCAGTTCCTGGCTCTCTTCTCAGTTCAGTTCCCACAGTTGATCCAAAGGGACACAAACTTTTGTGTGTTGACACACAGTGGAGCTTAGTAAAAGAAAAGGAAAGGAAATCTATTGATACAGGAAATTGTGGAGGCCATAAAGAGAGAGAGAGAAAGAGAGAGACAAGGAGAGAAAATTTACTGTACTCTAATTTTATCCTTCTCTCCCACATCAGCTCATTCAGAGTAAGCAAACTCTATCTACACACCCACACTGAAAAGGCCTGTGGTTAATTAACATAGCTGAGTATAGCATGATGTTGGTACTTTTAAGGTCACAAGTTTAATTTCATTATGGGCCAGGATGTAGACTGTACCCCTCACCAGAACCTTTCTCCTCACAAATGCACAGCACAAATAACAACGCCAACCAGAGAGAGGAGAGACAAGGTCAATTCATTCTCACTCCTAGATAAATAATTCAAAGATGGCTTGCTACTGATGTGAATCTGAAATTTCAGAGGCAAATATGAAGATCTAGTCATAGGAAGCACACTTTCTTCAAAACATAAAGAGTACATTTTGTGTATATATATATGTGTGTGTGTGTGTGTATATATATGAAAGTATACATATATATTATACTTACAAAGTCATTTCTTGGTTTCACAAAATCCATTTGGATATTCTACTGAATTGCTATATGGTACATTTTCTCACCATTTTTTCAAAGGTTTCGTAGGAGTCAGGGAAGTGGCACACTCAAATTAGGGTAACTCCAGGAGGGTTCATAAAGGGACTATTTTGGAGGCAGGAGCAGTATTTAGGCAATGGCAGTGTAAAGCCAAAATCCAGTAAAAGTCCAAAAGGGGCAGTTGTCACCTCTGAGCCCTATGGGCTAGAGAAGAGAGCAGTTATAGAACACAGAAGGAATCATGAATGAAAGCCATCTTGAGAGAAGCAATGTCTTCCCTGGGGAGACACAGCCAGCCCCCGGTAACTCCACAGAAAGGGATCTAGAAGAATTATACATTGACCTCCTACTGGTTCTTTCCTTGACCAAACTCCCTGAAAATCAAGGAGTAAAGGAACCTGTTGATATTGTCTAGACAAAATTGTCTCCCAAAACAGTGAACAGAAGGCAAGAGAGAAGGTGGAAATGAGGGGCAAGCAGACAATATCCATCTCAGGTATCATTTATCACTGATCATTAGATATTTTAAATAAATTTACATACAACTATGCAGATTTCCATCTTCCTATATTATTTTTTCATAACTTGATGATTTTAAATACCTTTGGCAGAACACTTACACTAGGACAGTTTAGTTTGACTATTGGAAATTCCAACCCTAAAATTAACCAATTCAGTTAAAATTTCTTTTGAAAAATAAGTAATGCCTTGTTTGAAAAAGAACAGCAATGATGTTAATCAAATTGATAATGACATTCTAACCTATTTATTTAAAATGAAAGACAAGCAATCCGTGAACATGAAGAAATTTACATATAAACAACCATAATTATACCCTATAAGATTAATAAACTTTTTTTTATGTCTGCTAATTACATTTTACAATGAGAAAGCACAGTAGGTCGTAAGGGAAAGAGTTGTTATAATCTATCAACTCACTAGTAGTGTGGGAATTTTTAAGCCTAACCACCCTGCATATATTCATCCAAAAGTTCTAATAGCAAGTTGAATTTAAAACTTTCACTTTTTAAGGAAGAGACTTTAATATTCCAACTAGTTCTGCAGTTCTTCTAATGTATGGTTTCTCCTGACCTTAAATTTTTCCTTATTCAAAAATAAATGAACGCTATTTTTTTCTAATTTCCATACATTTCACTGTAATTTCTAGAAAATGATAACTAGTACATATGCAAAACTGCAAATTAAAATGGTTAATTCAATACACAAAATTTTTCTGATTTGTGATTAAATTAAATATAATGCCTTTTTAATGGTTACTTTTTGATTAGTCCATTCAACAAATTAGCTCCCACTACATTCCAGACACCATGACAAGCTCTGGATATAGGGCAGCAAACAACACATGGCCATTCCACCCCTACGAAGCATATGGTCAGATGAAAAAGGCATTAAAGAAACAATCACCCAAATAAATATTTAACAGCAATTGTAATAAGGACCATGAAAGAGAAGTATAGGCTGCAAAGAGTAATGGGGTAACTCATCTTCTCTGAGGGGGACTGGGAAGGCTTCCCTGAGGAAATGACATTAAGCTGACACATGAAAAGTAAGGGAAAAAAGACAAGGAACACTGAACACCAGCCACAGAATTTCTCACTTCAGCCTTTCTTCAGATGTGTAAACCACCCAATTTGTACAAGTGAGGAGGACGGGCAGTTGACTGACAGGTATTTAATTTTAGAGTACCTGTCTCTAAATTTTAGGCTGCATAATATTATAACAAAGACCACCACTGCCCATGCTTTTCGCACATACTATTTTCAACTCGTATATGTATAATTTGGGTTCTCATATCAGAACTATTTAAGAAAATATGTAATTTTCAGTAAGAAACCACATTATGTTCTCATAGATCCTGAGGTTTATAAGGGTCAGGAGTGAATGAACAAATGAATGGATAGATAGGAAATGAAAGAATGGATAAATCCAGCAGAAACTAAGCCCATAGGGGAAAAAAAACAACTTTAAGGCAGAGCACGGGGGTGGGGGGGAAGCATATTTTATATTACTTATAAGCTCTGATACTTGTTTCCTTTAGGAAAGTAAAAAAGTGATTGAAAAGTAAAAGAAACACTTCATTTTCACTCAGGCAGTGAAATTTATTTAAAATGAAATTTTAATATTAGTATTTATTATTTCAAAAGACATGAGAAGGAGGCTAGAAATAACCCAGGAGGAGAATAATTTGGGCCTTTTCCCCCCTTACAAGATAATATGCATTTTCAGCACCTCTCAGGAGAAGGAAAGAGAAATAAATGGATCTGTCCACCTCTGAAAACTCTGCTCAGTGACCCAGCATCCCAGAGAGACAAGGAGAATGTCATTCCCTGATTTCATTATTTCTAACTACTATTGCCATAATTCCACTGGATTCTCGAGTAAAAAGATACCTTCTTGGAAAAGTTTTCATGCAGCTTGGGATTTTGAAATGAAATCTATCTCTAAATATTATTTTAAACAAAAGGTGGGGAAAACTTCTCTGAGTCCCTTAGGGCAGTAAAAATTTTCTGTGAAGAGATTTTTTTTACATGAATATGAAAAATTGATCGATTATGATGTGTTAACATTAGAAAAACCAAAATGATGCTGTGGCATGCTCTTAACATCATTTGCTAAATCACTTAAAAATTTAACTCTCCCACCCACTCATTCCCATCACTGCTGACTTCAAACTATCACCTAGCATTTAATTTTCCTTTTCTGCTGATTTCCTTGCTGTGCAATCACCACTGTGGTTCAATTTTTCCCCCAAGCATGTCAGCAGTAAAACATTAAAAAAATAAAAAGTTGGTAATTATAACCAATGAATTGAAATCAAACTTTAAGCTGGCAAGTATTCCATTTAGACTGGCATTTTATCACTCAATAATATACGATTTGAATCCTAAAAATGAGGTAGAACGTTAATAAAGACATTTGTCTCTGCAAGTAAGTTTCCCGATTGACAATTTCTTGGATTTTCAGGGATTACCCACATTCACTGATATCCTGGTTTTAAACTTATTATTTATCCTCCAGCTGGCATTCAGGTACTGATTCTAAACACCAAATACCTCTGGAAATTTTCATTTCCTTTATGTTGTATAAGCTGGTGAATTCAGGATGTTAGAAGTAGTTAAGGTCTTTTTTTTTTTTTTTAATCATTTGGTTTTTTTTTAATTTTTATTTATTTATGATAGTCACACAGAGAGAGAGAGAGAGAGAGGAAGAGACACAGGCAGAGGGAGAAGCAGGCTCCATGCACCGGGAGCCCGACGTGGGACTCAATCCCGGGTCTCCAGGATTGCGTCCTGGGCCAAAGGCAGGCGCTAAACCGCTGTGCCACCCAGGGATCCCGAAGTTAAGGTCTTAATTACAACTCCATTGACATAGGAAAAAGCCTCACCACATTCCAAAAACCAAATAGTTGATTTCATAAATGGCCATCATTGGATAATAGCAAAAGTAAATGGACAAATGTGAGTCATATTCTATTATTCTACTACATATTGAAGAATGTGCCAAGCACATGGTTCCTCTGCCAAGCAACATCACTATAACCTTAGGCTCCAAAGGGCAGCACATTAAGTTTCTCCAAAATGAACTAATTAGCCCTTTTATTACCATCTCTGCCCCATCCACAATATTTTTTTGAGACTATGGGAACCCTGGGTGGCGCAGTGGTTTAGCGCCTGCCTTTGGCCCAGGGCGTGATCCTGGAGCCCCTGGATGGAATCCCACGTCGGGCTCCCGGTGCATGGAGCCTGCTTCTCCCTCTGCCTGTGTCTCTGCCTCTCTCTCTCTCTCTCTCTGTGTGTGACTATCATAAATAAACAAAAAAATTTTTAAAAATTTTTTAAAAAATAAAAAAAATAATTTTTTGAGACTAGCTTACTGCTCTTGATAAACTTCCTTTATATGTCATATCCCACCTGCACACCTAATGAAACTCTATGTGTGCACGTGTGTGTATGCATGCACACCTATACTTATGTATGTGTGTTTGGTTGATTTTGCTAACATTTATTTAACATGTTATACTGGCCGAGAACTTTCTAAGTGCTCTATCCCAATTTTATGGATCAAAAAACTGAGACCCGGAGAAGCTGAGTAATTTCCCTGAGGCTAAATAATTTGTAAATGGTAGAATGGAATTCAAACATAGGCAGTGTGAATCTTGACTCATCTCTTAAACACTTCTACCCTCTACTAACCTTACGTCTATTTTAAAATGTTCATTCTTCAGTAGCTTTGCCATCCATGAGTGCTCAAGTTCCTAAAAGTGCAACCACAGTTTCCTGTTCTCAACTCTTCTAGTCACGTAAACAACTCTCTTAGGGTCTCAGGTCATGATTCAGCTAGAGCTTGGACACTACCATCACCACATGGATCATCATATTGAAAAGTAAATATTAACATCTCTTATTAGTAAATACAATCCTCCCTCCTTTGGTTTCTATCAAAGTCCCCTATTTGGAGGGAGCCTTCCGAGCCAAATTGGGTACCAGCAAATTGGTCAGAGGTGATGTGGGCATATGTAGAATTTGAGCAGTTTGCCTAACAATCACCCAGGTCCACAGGACAGTCAGGGGCAAAGGGGATAGTTGAGTCCCAAAGGCCATAAAAAGCATGTACAAAAACAACAGGGGGTGGTTAGCAGAGGCAGAAATCAGGAAAGGTAAAAGGATACTGAAAGGTATTCCAGGCAGTGGGGACAGTATTTGACAGAAACAAACATATGAAAGAATATGCTTAGGAAAAGCAAACAATTCAGTGGACTTTGTACAAGATGTTCATGAGTCCAGTTCAGTCTGGTTTTCTGTTTGTTTGGTTTGGGTTTTCACTTCAACAAGCATTCGTTAATCACCTACTACATGCCAATAATCTTACTTGGCTTCCATGAAAAATCACTCTTCCAATTTTCCTTGTAAATCTCTATCTCCTATGTTGGCTATTTTTCCTTTGTTTCTTTCTTTAAATGTTAGTCTTCTTCAAGATATGACCTACACTCCCTTTTCTTTTCACTTCACATCCACTTCAAATCTATTCAACCAGTACGAATCTTTTTTTCTGAGCTCCACATCCATGTCCTTGAAAACTCTTGTGTGTCCAACTGGTATGTTGAAGCATCTCCAGAACTTATAACATTTTTACCAGCACAAATTGGCAACTGGTATACCAAAAGTCTCAAACCACATCAAGCTAATCAGTGTGGCTCCAAATTTATGTAAGTGCTACATACTTTATTGTGTGTGACAATTTCTAACTACCTACATGGTATGGAGCATTTTCCTCCTACAGCATACAATCTATGACTTTGGTCTACCTTGTCTGGCCCTCATATTTCCTGTGTCTTTCAGTCATCAGGTTAGCCACCATAAATGAAGATTTTTTTAAAAAAATAAATGTAAGTCCTAATTTCCTTGAGAGAAAAGAAAATACCCATGTGCTTTGGTATGAAAGATATATTCACATTACAAAAGGTTGATTTCTTACATTCCACATATGAGTGAAGCCATACAGTGAAAGGGATTATAAGAGAAAGGAGGGGGGAAAAAATAAAATAAGAGAAAGGAAGGGAACTGAGTGGGAAAAATTAGAGAGGAAGACAAACCATGAGAGACTCCTAACTCTGGGAAACAAACAAAAGGTTGTGGAAGGGGAGGTGGGTAGGGAAATGGGTAACTGGGGGACTGGCAATGAGGAGGGCACTTGATGGGATGAACACTGGGTATTATACTGTATGTTGGCAAATTGAATTTAAATTTAAAAAATGTAAAAAAACAAAAGATTGATTTACCAGCATTGACTACAATATCTGTAGTCATTGAAGTTTTCTCTGTAATCTTGATGCTCAGTGTTGTCAGCAAACCCCACAGCACCAGCATCACCTGGGAGCTGTTTAGCAATGCAGAACCTCAGGTCCCACCTCAGACCTACTGAATGAGAATCTGCATTTTATCAAGATCTCCAGGTGGTTCCTGTGCATAATAAAGTTAAAGAAGTACTGCTCTAATCTAAAACATTGAATGTGTACTCAGGAGCCCCATATTTTCTTTTGAAAATTTTCCATTTCATACTCAAAAGGATTTTTAAATGCATTCATTGCAAGGATTATTTTGGTAGATCTTGATGTTATCATCATGAGGAGATATAAAAGCTCCCTCTAAGCTCACTTTATGAAGAAGTTGGTGCCTTGAACATGATGTTCACTTCCCCTAAGGTGAACATTTCCTAACAAGCCAGAAATTTCTCTTCAAAAAATATCCCACTACTCACAAATTATAATCATATTTTAAGAGTATTGTTTCAATTCTTATATCAAATGCTGGCTCGAAGTTTATTTTTGGTGTCATGGTAAATTTATAGATCCATGAATACATCATGTTGAGTGTTGAGTGCCAGTAAGAGGTTTTTAAAACATATCTTTACTTATTTGAAAATAACAGATGAGTTTTTGAAAAACAAAAGTTGACAAAGGCTGCATGATTGAAGTCAAATTTAAGATGCAATGTACCTTGTCATCAATAAACTTCCCGTAGCATTCATATGCAGCAAGATAATTTAGTGACATACTCATTTTTATCTGATTCTTTAGGAAAACCATGAAAGAATTTTTTTTCCTTTTTCCTACTCTTTTTTCTCCTTTTGTGCCCTCCACAAGAGCAGTCAAGCCTGTGCTCCCTAGAGAAAAAACAGATTTTGTTTTCAGAAGCCTTAGCTCACAGAGGCTATATATCTGAATTATATAGAGAAGGTGGATCAGATCATTCAAGATTTGAAGAAGAGGAGTTGGACATGGAGGGAGAGAGTACTGCTTCATGAGAGACTGGAAATGATGAAGATCTTCATTTTGCTCCTTTCCAATGTCTAAGAACCCAAGAACCTCATCAAAGGAATCCTTTACCTGTGTTTGCCATGGAAGGAATGGAGTCACTGCCTTTTAATAGCCCATGGGGGCTACTGTGAGCATCTTGATAGCGAACATCTCTGTAGCACTTGAAACTGAAATATAGGCCTGAAATATGACAATGATTGAATTTCTTAACATACTAATCAATGTGGCTCAGTGCTAGAGTTATTTGGTACAGGAGAAAAAATTTCCTTGCACTTGAGTGTTAAAGAACAAATGTATTCCTTAAATACTACCCTCTCAGAGGGTAGGCTCATGAGCTAAGACTCTGGACACTTTACTCTTTAGCAGATTCTAAGCAAGTACTTTGTACACAGTAGATGATCCATATATGTTATTGATTAACTGCCTAGTAGTGACAGTAAAACAACTCAGGATTCCTGACTTTTTATATCGGCAGCCTACCTGGTAATACTGCTTCTCAAAAGCTTCCCATATTTTTGGTGCTTAACTGAAAATACACTTTTTTTTTTTATGAAGAGCTAACTTCTTTTTCATAGACCATAACTTAGATATATGAAGACATTTATTGTCTTTCCAATTCTCTCTAATTTTCTAAATAATCTAAATATGTAAATGTTTTCATAATGGTTTGCCAGAAACTGAATGTAAATATCATTGGGCCCTCTTTTTTTAAAAGAAGCAAAAAAGGAAAGAAAACAAAACCTTTCAGGCACTTCTGTCTTGAAAAATAATACTATTTCAACCCAAACTTGATGAGATTTATACATTGCTTTTTAGATGTCCTTTAATTTTTTAATTTTAAGGAATAAAATTTGAGAAGGTTTAAAACAGTTCATAATGTCATTTAAGAATATAAACTACCTTAAATTAGGACTAGGAATACTGAAAATGTAGACTTATTCCTTTCTTAAATAAATAGAGTGGGACTAGTCAGATTCAAGGTAGCTTTTTTTTTTTTTTAAATCAGGACAAACACAAAAGAAGTGGAAGAATTGGAAAGGTTGAAATATGGGGGGAAAATATTTTTTTTATTATTATTTATTTATGATAGTCATACAGAGAGAGAGAGAGAGAGGCAGAGACACAGGCAGAGGGAGAAGCAGGCTCCATGCACCGGGAGCCCGACGTGGCATTCGATCCCGGGTCTCCAGGATCGCGCCCTGGGCCAAAGGCAAGCGCCAAACCGCTGCGCCACCCAGGGATCCCGGGGGGAAAATATTTTTAAACAAGTCATGAAGAGACTATTTTCAAGAGAGGATTCAAGAAAAGTAAGGTTAAATACTAGGGCACCTGGGTGGCTCAGACAGTTAAGCACTGGATTCTTGATTTTGGCTCAGGTCATGATATCAGGGTTGTGAGATCCAGCACTACTTCCACTACTTCTGGCTCCATGCTCAGGGAGAAATCTGCTGGAGATTCTCTCTCCCTTTCTGTCTCCCTCTGCTCCTCCCACCCCCCACTTGGGTGTTCATGCTCTCTCACTCTCTCTCTCTCTCTCTCTCATAAATAAATAAATAAATAAATAAATAAATAAATAAATAAATAAATATTTTTTAAAAAGGTTAAAGGGGATCCCTGGGTGGCGCAGTGGTTTGGCGCCTGCCTTTGGCCCAGGGCGCGATCCTGAAGACCCGGGATCGAATCCCACATCGGGCTCCCGGTGCATGGAGCCTGCTTCTCCCTCTGCCTATGTCTCTGCCTCTCTCTCTCTCTCTCTCTCTCTCTCTCTCTGTGTGACTATCATAAATAAATTTTTAAAAAAATTTTTTTAAAAAGGTTAAATACTGGATGAAAAACTATAATTAAAGTAATAAGGCTAGAGATTGAGGAGAAGATTGGTGGAGATAGAAGTGAGGCTTGAGAACTGAACATCAGAAACAGGAAAAGAAACCTGAAAGAGGAAAGTGAAAAGTGGGAACCTTTAGCAAGGAAAGGAACAGGCAAAGAAGCCACTGTTTTCTCTCCAATCTTCCATCCTTGCTAAGAGGCTAGTGCAGACTTAGTTCAGGGTAGTCTCAATCTATCTAATGATTCTCTTGGGTTACTGAGTCCCATTATGACTATCATACGGATGTTGTAATCAACACATCTGTACTTATACAAATGTAACTGCATTATTCTGCCCATAGTTTCTGATTAAACATTGCCAAATTTTCTTCAAAAGCTCTGTGTCAATATAGGTTAAGTATTCTTTAAAAATTTTTTAGAATACATGTTTTTCTTTCTCATAAGAAATAAAAGCCTTCACCTAAAGGTAACTCTTAACTTCCCACCCCCAAACTGACAAACCTAACTTGCTGGGCATCCATTCTCTCTCCCCTCCTTCTGTTACAAGATGATAAATCACTTTTTCTATCTAATATCAAGTTTCAACTTGTGCTCTGAATTGCACATACAACAGGCTTTCTGCTCTTAACATTACAGAATATCCCCTCTCTCTAAATCATTAACTTAACTTCTCAACCAGGTCCTTCCCGTCTATATTTGTATTTACTCGGGCCTCTCCTATTTTAAAAAAAAAAAAAAACATTTTTTAAAAAGAAAAAAAATGTAACCATTTCTGAAACGCTCATTCAGCTATAGTTCTCAAGCTAACTTTTGTCTCCCTTTACAACTAAACTTTTAAAGATGATCTAAACCCTCTTCATTGTCTTACCTCCTGCTCTCCTTACAATATTAAATCTGGCTTCTGTCCCAGTGCTCTACTGAAATTGCTTTAGATAAGGTCACTAAAACCTTTTGTGTTCCAAAATCCAGTGGCCAATTTTCAGTCCTCATTTCTCTTGAACCAGCATCATTAAAATTTTGACAATTCCTTCCCTGGCTTCTACACACTCTCTCCCAGTCTTCTCCTACCTCTCTAGATGTTACTTCTTTGCCACCTACTCTAATTCATCTTTCTCTGCATGGAATTTAAAAGTGAAGTTCCTTGAAGCCTGACCCAAAGCCCAATTTTCTTCATATACTTCCTTTCTTACAAGTGATAACATCCAATCATGCTAATGACTTTGATTACCATCCACGTTACTGCTATTCCCAAATTTATTTCACCAACCCAGATTTTTTCTCTAAAACGCAAATCTAACAATTGGATAATGGATTTACACTTAGAAATTTCAAATTTACCTTAAACTCAATATGATCAAAACTGAATATACAGACTCATGCTTCTGGCCATGATGGAATAACTAGGACCAACTGTTCCCCACCACCACTGTAAACAACTAGAAAACTGGATAAATTATATGAAATAACTACTTTTAGATAATAGGCAATTCAGGGCCACAACCTCTGAGAAAGGGAAACAAATGAGTTGAGCCTTATGATTGCCCTGGCTTTATGTCAGGAGTCATCTTCTGGACTGTGAAGTAGGAAGGGACATGTCAGGCAGGACAGAACGATCCCCTGAATTGAGAAAATAGAGTTCAAAGAAGCTAAAGTGGCAGAACTTTGTAGGTCAAAGAACTGGGAAAGAGGAAATTATGTAGATAGAGAGCTCCAGAAATCTGCATCCGCTTCCCCTTGACTCTTATGCTAAGTACTAAGTACACTGTACACCCTAAATACCTTACAGTTTTATTTGTCAATGATACCTCAATGAAGCTAGAGAAAAAAAAACAACAAAAAAAAATAAAGCTAGAGAAAACAACAGAAACTCACTTTAATACAAAAATACAGAGAGGTTAAAAAGAAAAAGGAAAAATTAAAACTATATACCATAGAAACACTAATCGTAAGAAAGCTAAAATAGCAATGACTAGACAAAGAAGATCAGAACAAGCAATACTTTCTGACAAAGGACATTTCATAATGATAGAAACACAATAAAAAATAACAATCCTACATTTATATGAAACTAAGTATAAATTATAAATTGTATGAAGCAAAACCTGACAGACATCAAAGGAGAAGTACATAAATCTAAAATTATAACTGGAGATTTTAATCACTCAGGAATTATTCATTGATTTTATCTTTTAGGAATTAATAGAATAAGAAGACAGAAAATAGGTTAGAATACAAAAGATTTGAATAATACTATCAACCAAGTTGACTCAATACACATTTACAAAACACTCTGTCCAATAAGCAGCACAATACATATTATTTTGAAGCGTGTAGTAAATACTAAGATAGACTATATACTGGGCCACAAAACATGTTTCAAAAACTTTTAAAAGGATGACATTATGTCAAGTCTATTGTGTGACCATGATGATATAAAATTAGAAATCAGTAACAGTCAGATATCTAGTAAATCCCTCAAATAATTGGATATTTAAACACATAGTTATAATGAGCTCATAGGTCAAAGAATAAATCTAAACAAAAACTAGAAAATGTTTTGAATTTAATAAAAATGATAACACAACAGATCATAATTTAGGAGATGCAGATACAGCAGTCCTTAAGAGAAAGGTATAGTTTTAAATGATTTAAAAATTAGGAAAAAAAATAAAGATCCTAAATCAATTAACTAAGTTTTGGCTTTAAGTTGCCACAGAAAAGAAAATTAAAACCAAAGTAAGAAGAAGGAAAGAAATAACAAATATAAATCATATATTTGGGTATAAAAATAGAAAGCAAACAATGAATGTAACAAAATCAAAACCTATTTCTTTTTAAATCTCCCCAAAATTGATAAACTCTATCTATACTAATTAAGGGAAAAAAAAAATCAATTACCAGTATCAGGAATAACTAAGAGAACATCACTATAGACTCTACAGACATAGTAAGCATAATAAAGAAATATTATGAACAACCTCATGCAAATAAATTCAACAATTTAGATAAAATAAACAAATTTTTAAGTTGAAGACACAAATTAATTTTTTTTAATTTTTATCGAAAACTTGAATAGCACCATATATATTTTTAAAAAGTTGGAGGGATGCCTGGGTGCTTAGCAATTGAGCACCTGCCTTCAGCCCAGGGCGTGACCCTGGAGTCCTGGGATCAAGTCCCACATCGGGCTCCCTGCATGGAGCCTGCTTCTCTCTCTGCCTGTGTCTCTGCCTCTCTGTGTGTGTGTGTGTGTCTCTCATGAATAAATTATTAAAATCTTTTTTAAAAATTGGATGTGTAATTAAAAGCTTTGCCATAAAGAAAACTTCAGACCCAGATGATTTCATCGGTAAATTCTTTTAAACTTTTAAGGAATAAATACAACAATTCTACACGCTCTTTCAAAAACTAGAGAAAGGGTGCCTGGGTGCCTCAGTCAGTTAAGTGACTGCCTTGGGCCCAGATCATGATCCCAGAGTCCTGGGATTGAGTCCTGCTTCAGGCTCCCTGCTCCAGGAAGAATCTGCTTCTCCCTCTCCCTCTGCTTCTGCCTGCCACTCCCCTTGCTTGTGCTCCCTATCTCTCTCTCTCTCTCTCTTTCTAACAAATAAATAAAATCTTTAAAAAAAAATAGAGAGAGATGACACTTATTTTATGAGGATAGCATTATCTTCATACCAAAACAAAAGACATCAAGAAAACTACAACTACTATCTCATAGTCTTTATGAATGTTGATGTGAAATTCCTTAACAAAATATTAGCAAATCAAATCCAGGAATATATAAAAAGAATAATTAACAAGATAAATACAAAACCATAAACCTAAACCATACAATGATCTCAACTGATGTAGAAAAAGCACTTTAAAAATTTCAACACCTAAAAAAAAAAAAATTTTTTTTTAAAAATTTCAACACCTATTTGGGATATAAAGAAAAATAAATATGTGATTAAATAAATATATAATAAATTTTCAGCAAATTATGACTAGACAGAGGAGGGGCAAGATGGCGGAAGAGTAGGGTCCCCAAGTCACCTGTCCCCACCAAATTACCTAGAAAACCTTCAAATCATCCTGAAAATCTAGGAATTCGGCCTGCGGTTTAAAGAGAGAACAGCTGGAATGCTACAGTGAGAAGAGTTCGCGCTTCTATCAAGGTAGGAAGACGGGGAAAAAGAAATAAAGAAACAAAAGGCCTCCAAGGGGGAGGGGCCCCGCGAGAAGCCGGGCTGAGGCCGGGGCGAGTGTCCCCAGGACAGGAGAGCCCCGTCCCGGAGGAGCAGGAGCTGCACCAACCTTCCCGGGTGGAAAGGCCTCGCAGGGACTTAGAGCAGGACCCAGGAGGGCAGGGATGCCCTCGGGCTCCCTGGGACACTAACAGGCACCTGCGCCCCGGGAGAGTGCGCCGAGCTCCCTAAGGGCTGCAGCAGGCACGGCGGGTCCCGGAGCAGCTCAGAGGGGCTCGGGTGGCGGCTCCGCGGAGGGGGCTGCGCGGCTCCGGGAGCAGCTCAGCAGCGGTGGCTCCTGCAAAGGAAGAGGCTCCGTGCAGAGGGGGCTGCGCGGCTCCGGGAGCAGCTCGGAGGGGCTCGGGCGGCAGCTCCGCGGAGGGGGCTGGGCACAGGGACACAGTCCAGGATCCGGCCTCCCCCGGGACAGGCAGAGACCCGGAGGGCCCAGGAAAGCAAGGACGCTCCTGCCCGGAGCTGAGCAGATCAGCGGCCCCACCCCGGAGCCTCCAAGCCCTGCAGACCAAGAGCTCCATAGTTACTGCGGGAGCTGACTCCAGGGCTCCAGAGCTGCCGCAGCCACTGGGGTTGTTCCTCCTGGGGCCTCACAGGGTAAACAACTCCCACGGAGCCCTGCACCAGACAGGGGGCAGAGCAGCTCCCCCAAGTGCTAACACCTGAAAATCAGAACAGGCCCCTCCCCCAGAAGGCCAGCTAGACGGACAAGTTCCAGGGGAAGTCAAGGGACTTAAAGTATACAGAATCAGAAGATACTCCCCCCATGGGTTTTTGTTTTTGGTTTTTTCTGATTGCTTCCCCCACCCCTTTTTTTCCCTTTCTTTCTTTTCTTTCTCTTTTTCTTCTCTTTTTTCCTTTTTTCTTCCTTTTTTCTTTTTTCTTTTTCTCTTTTCTTTCCTTCTTTCTCTCCTCTCTTTTACTCCTTTTCCCAATACAACTTGTTTTTGACCACTCTGCACTGAGCAAAATGACTAGAAAGAAAACCTCACCTCAAAAGAAAGAATCAGAAACAGTCGTCTCTCCCACAGAGTTACAAAATCTGGATTACAATTCAATGTTAGAAAGCCAATTCAGAAGCACTCCTATACAGCTACTGGTGGCTCTAGAAAAAAGCATAAAGGACTCAAGAGACTTCATGACTGCAGAATTTGATCCAATCAGGCAGAAATTAAAAATCAACTGAATGAGATGCAATACAAACTAGAAGTCCTAACGACGAGGGTTAACGAGGTGGAAGAACGAGTGAGTGACATAGAAGACAAGTTGATGGCAAAGAGGGAAACTGAGGAAAAAAGAGACAGACAATTAAAAGACCATGAAGACAGATTAAGGGAAATAAATGACAGCCTGAGGAAGAAAAACCTACGTTTAATGGGGGTTCCCGAGGGCGTCGAAAGGGACAGAGGGCCAGAATATGTATTTGAACAAATCCTAGCTGAAAACTTTCCTAATCGGGGAAGGGAAACAGGCATTCAGATCCAAGAAATAGAGAGATCCCCCCCCCTAAAATCAATAAAAACCATTCAACACCTCAACATTTAATAGTGAATCTTCCAAATTCCAAACATAAAGAGAAGATCCTTAAAGCAACAAGAGACAAGAAATCCCTGACGTTTATGGGGAGGAGTATTAGGGTAACAGCAGACTTCTCCACAGAGACCTGGCAGCCCAGAAAGGGCGGGCAGGATATATTCAGGGTCCTAAATGAGAAGAACATGCAACCAAGAATACTTTATCCAGCAAGGCTCTCATTCAAAATGGAAGGAGAGATAAAGAGCTTCCAAGACACGTAGGAAATGAAAGAATATGTGACCTCCAAACCAGCTCTGCAAGAAATTTAAGGGGGACTCTTAAAATTCCCCTTTAAGAAGAAGTTCAGTGGAACAATCCACAAAAACAAAGACTGAATAGATATCATGATGACACTAAACTCATATCTGTCAATAGTAACTCTGAACGTGAACGGGCTTAATGACCCCATCAAAAGGCGCAGGGTTTCAGACTGGATAAAAGAGCAGGACCCATCTATTTGCTGTCTACAAGAGACTCATTTTAGACAGAAGGACACATACAACCTGAAAATAAAAGGTTGGAGAACCATTTACCATTCAACTGGTACTCAAAAGAAAGCAGGGGTAGCCATCCTTATATCAGATACACTAAAATTTACCCTGAAGACTGTAGTGAGAAATGAAGAGGGATACTATCTCATACTCAAAGGATCTATCCAACAAGAGGACTTAACAATCTTCAATATATATGCCCCGAATGTGGGAGCTGCCAAATATTTAAACCAATTAATAACCAAAGTGAAGAAATACTTAGATAATAATACACTTACACTTGGTGATGTCAATCTAGCTCCTTGTACCCTCGATAGGTCTTCTAAGCACAACATCTCCAAAGAAACGAGAGCTTTAAATGATACACTGGACCAGATGGACTTCACAGATATCTACAGAACTTTACATCCAAACTCAACTGAATACACATTCTTCTCAAGTGCACATGGAACTTTCTCCAGAATAGACCACATACTGGGTCACAAATCGGGTCTGAACCGATACCAAAAGATCGGGATAGTCCCATGTATATTCTCAGACCATAATGCCTTGAAATTAGAACTAAATCACAACAAGAAGTTTGGAAGGACCTCAAACACGTGGAGGTTAAGGACCATCCTCCTAAAAGATGAAAGGCTCAACCAGGAAATTAAGGAAGAATTAAAAAGATTCATGGAAACTAACGAGAATGAAGATACAACCGTTCAAAATCGTTGGGATGCGGCAAAAGCAGTCCTAAGGGGGAAATACATCACAATACAAGCATCCATTCAAAAACTGGAAAGAACTCAAATACAAAAGCTAACCTTACACATAAAGGAGCTAGAGAAAAAACAGCAAATAGATCCTAAACCCAGCAGAAGAGAGTTAATAAAGATTCGAGCAGAACTCAACGAAATCGAGACCAGAAAAACTGTGGAACAGATCAACAGAACCAGGAGTTGGTTCTTTGAAAGAATTAATAAGATAGATAAACCATTAGCCAGCCTTATTAAAAAGAAGAGAGAGAAGACTCAAATTAATAAAATCATGAATGAGAAAGGAGAGATCACTACCAACACCAAGGAAATACAAACGATTTTAAAAACATATTATGAACACCTCTATGCCAATAAATTAGGCAATCTAGAAGAAATGGACGCATTCCTGGAAAGCCACAAACTACCAAAACTGGAACAGGAAGAAATAGAAAACCTCAACAGGCCAATAACCAGGGAGGAAATTGAAGCAGTCATCAAAAACCTCCCAAGACACAAAAGTCCAGGGCCAGATGGTTTCCCAGGGGAATTCTATCAAACGTTTAAAGAAGAAACCATACCTATTCTGCTAAAGCTGTTTGGAAAGATAGAAAGATATGGAGTACTTCCAAATTCGTTCTATGAGGCCAGCATCACCTTAATTCTGAAACCAGACAAAGACCCCACCAAAAAGGAGAATTACAGACCAATATCCCTGATGAACATGGATGCAAAAATTCTCAACAAGATACTAGTCAATAGGATCCAACACTACATTAAGAAAATTATTCACCATAACCAAGTAGGATTTATCCCCGGGACACAAGGCTGGTTCAACCCTCGTAAAACAATCAATGTGATTCGTCATATCAGGAAGAGAAAAATGAAGAACCATATGATCCTCTCATTAGATGCAGAGAAAGCATTTGACAAAATACAGCATCCATTCCTGATCAAAACACTTCAGAGTGTTGGGATAGAGGGAACTTTCCTCAATATCTTAAAAGCCATCTATGAAAAGCCCACAGCAAATATCATTCTCAATGGGGAAGCACTGGGAGCCTTTCCCCTAAGATCAGGAACAAGACAGGGATGTCCACTCTCACCACTGCTATTCAACATAGTACTGGAAGTCCTCGCCTCAGCAATCAGACAACAAAAAGACATTAAAGGCATTCAAATTGGCAAAGAAGAAGTCAAACTCTCCCTCTTCGCCGATGACATGATACTCTACATAGAAAACCCAAAAGCCTCCACCCCAAGATTGCTAGAACTCATACAGCAATTTGGTAGCATGGCAGGATACAAAATCAATGCCCAGAAATCAATGGCATTTCTATACACTAACAATGAGACTGAAGAAAGAGAAATTAAGGAGTCAATCCCATTTACAATTGCCCCAAAAGCATAAGATACCTAGGAATAAATTTAACCAAAGAGGTAAAGGATCTATACCCTAAAAACGATAGAACACTTCTGAAAGAAATTGAGGAAGACACAAAGAGATGGAAAAATATTCCATGCTCATGGATTGGCAGAATTAATATTGTGAAAATTCAATGTTACCCAGGGCAATTTACACGTTTAATGCAATCCCTATCAAAATACCATGGACTTTCTTCAGAGAGTTAGAACAAATTATTTTAAGATTTGTGTGGAATCAGAAAAGACCCCGAATAGCCAGGGGAATTTTAAAAAAGAAAACCATAGCTGGGGGCATCACAATGCCAGATTTCAGGTTGTACTACAAAGCTGTGGTCATCAAGACAGTGTGGTACTGGCACAAAAACAGACACATAGATCAATGGAACAGAATAGAGAAACCAGAAGTGGACCCTCAACTTTATGGTCAACTAATATTCGATAAAGGAGGAAAGACTATCCATTGGAAGAAAGACAGTCTCTTCAATAAATGGTGCTGGGAAAATTGGACATCCACATGCAGAAGAATGAAACTAGACCACTCTCTTTCACCATACACAAAGATAAACTCAAAATGGATGAAAGATCTAAATGTGAGACAAGATTCCATCAAAATCCTAGAGGAGAACACAGGTGAACTTGGCCCTTTGTGAACTTGGCCACAGTAACTTCTTGCAAGATACATCCTCAAAGGCAAAAGAAACAAAAGCAAAAATGAACTATTGGGACTTCATCAAGATAAGAAGCTTTTGCACAGCAAAGGATACAGTCAACAAAACTAAAAGACAACCTACAGAATGGGAGAAGATATTTGCAAATGATGTATCAGATAAAGGGCTAGTTTCCAAGATCTATAAAGAACTTATTAAACTCAACACCAAAGAAACAAACAATCCAATCATGAAATGGGCAAAAGACATGAAGAGAAATCTCACAGAGGAAGACATGGACATGGCCAACATGCACATGAGAAAATGCTCTGCATCACTTGCCATCAGGGAAATACAAATCAAAACCACAATGAGATACCACCTCACACCAGTGAGAATGGGGAAAATTAACAAGGCAGGACACCACAAATGTTGGAGAGGATGCGGAGAAAAGGGAACCCTCTTACACTGTTGGTGGGAATGTGAACTGGTGCAGCCACTCTGGAAAACTGTGTGGAGGTTCCTCAAAGAGTTAAAAATAGACCTGCCCTACGACCCAGCTATTGCACTGTTGGGGATTTACCCCAAAGATACAGATGCCATGAAACACCGGGACACCTGCACCCCGATGTTTCTAGCAGCAATGTCCACAACAGCCCAACTGTGGAAGGAGCCTCGGTGTCCATCGAAAGATGAATGGATAAAGAAGATGTGGTTTATGTATACAATGGAATATTACTCAGCCATTAGAAATGACAAATACCCACCATTTGCTTCAACGTGGATGGAACTGGAGGGTATTATGCTGAGTGAAGTAAGTCAATCGGAGAAGGACAAACAGTGTATGTTCTCATTCATTTGGGGAATATAAATAACAGTGAAAGGGAATATAAAGGAAGGGAGAAGAAATGTGTGGGAAATATCAGGAAGGGAGACAGAACATAAAGACTCCTAACTCTGGGAAATGAACTAGGGGTGGTGGAAGGGGAAGAGGGCCGGGGGTGGGGGTGAATGAGTGACGGGCATTGAGGGGGGCACTTGACGGGATGAGCACTGTGTGTTATTCAGTATGTTGGTAAGTTGAACACCAATAAAAAATTAATTTATTTAAAAAAAATTATGACTAGACAGAAACCTCAACATTATAAGAGATGTCTATTGTAAAAATACCTAGTGCTAAGAGGCTCAATGCTTTTCCCCTAAGAGTGTGTACAAGGCAAAGATGTCTATCTCACCACTTCTATTCCATATTATTTTAAAGTCTAACCAATACAACAATAGGACAAGCAAAGTTCAGATAGATAGGTATGTAGGTAGGTAGATAGATAGATAGATAGATAGATAGATAGATAGATAGATAGATGGCACACAGATTGGAAAGGAAGAAGTAACATATATGTTTACTTGCAGACAACATAATCATCTACCCTGAAATCCTAAAGAACCTACAACAAAGCTTATAAAATGAATAGGTAAATTCCCGAATATCACAGGATATAAAGTCATTATAGAAAAATAAATTGCATTTCTATATACCACCACCAACAAACTTTGAAAAATGAAAAAAAAAACTTTGAAAAATGAAAAAATTTTTTAATATCATTTATAATAGCATTGAAAAACAAATACTTAGGCATAAGTTTAACAAAATATATACAAAAGATGAACACTGAAAACTACAATCATTGCTGAGGAAATTTAAAGAAGGTATCAGTAAATGAAGAGACATGATGGGTTCATTGACCAGAAAATTCAATATTGTGATATTAATCCTAAACTGATGTAGAGATTCAATGAAATCTCAATCAAAATCCTAGGAGTTTTTTTTACAGAAGTTGACAAACTGATTCTAAAATTTATATGGAAATGAAAAGAATCTATAATAGTTAAAATAATTGTGAAAAATAAGAACATACTAGGAGAATTTCAAGATTTACTATAGAGCAGCAATGATCAACAAAGTAAAATACTGGCATAAGGATAAACATACAGATGAATGGAATAAAATACACATTCCAGAAATAGTAGGTTGAGTTTTTTAAGAAGTACCAAAACCAAAAGGAGAAAGGATAATCTTTTTTTTTTAAGATTTTTTTTAAATTTATTCATGACAGACACAGAAAAAGGCAGAGACAAAGGCAGAGGGAGAACGCGTCTCCCTACAGGGAGCCTAATGCAAGACTCAATCCCAGGACCCTGGGATCACAACCTGAGCCAAACGCTCAACCATTGAGTCACCCAGGTGTTCCTAAAACAATAATCTTCTCAAGAAATGGTGTTAGAACAACCGAATATCCCTATAGGAAAAAAATAAACCTCACTCTTTCATCATTCATAAAAATTAACTCAAAGTTGATAATACACCTAACCATAAGTGATAAAACTATGAAACTACTAGAATAAAACAAAAAATCTTCACAAATTTGGGTTAAGCAAAGATATTTAGATAAGACACAAAATGCACAGTCCATTAAAATTTATGTTAGACTTTATTATAGTTTGAATGCTTGTGTCCTCCTAAATTTCATATGTTGAAATCTCAACCCCAACATGACAGTATTTAGGAGCTGGGGCCATTGGGAGGTGATTAGGTCAAAGGGCAGAGCCCTCATCACTGGGATTATAAGAAAAATCCCACAGAGCTAGCTCATCCCTTCTGCCATGTATTACCATCTAGGAAGCAGTCCTCACCAAATACTGAATCTGCTATCACCATGATCTTGGACCTCCCAGCTTCTATATCCATATGAAATAAATGTTTGTTGTTTATAAACCACTCAGTTCATGGTATTTTTATTATAGCAGCCCAAATAGACTAAAACAGACTTCTTCAAATTCAAAATTTCTGCTCTTCACAAGGCATCACTAATAAAATTAAAAGGCAAGTTACAGACTGGGGAAAAATATTTGCAATAGATATCTGACAAAAAAATTAAAAACTCTTACAATTCAATAAGAACACAAACAGCCTTAATTTTGAAATGAAAAAGATTTGAACAGAACTTCAGAAAAGAAGATATACAAATGGAAAACTCGTCAGGGCAGCCTGGGTGGCTCAGTGGTTTAGTGCCACTTTTAGCCCGGGGCGTGATCCTGGAGACCCAGGATGGACTCCCGCATTGGGCTCCCTGCATGGAGCCTGCTTCTCCCTCTACTTGTGTCTCTGCCTCTCTCTCTGTGTGTCTTTCATGAATAAATAAATAAAATCTTTTAAAAAATGTTCAAAAAAAAAAAAAAAAGGAAAACTCAACAAAGATAAAAATAGAAATTACAACCAATGAGATACCACTACATAGCCACTAGAATGGCTAAAGTTAAAATTGATAATACAGAGTGTAGACAATGATATGGAACAATTAGAATTCTCATATGTTGCTAATGGGAGTGCAAAATGACAGAAGCATTCTTGACAATAATTTGGCAGCTCTTTAGTACATATACCATATATATGTGTGTGCATATGTGTATATATATACATACTTTTATATAATACATATTTATAACAACTAAACATGTACACATACCATGTATCACAGCATGCACTCCTGTGTCCTTCCAATATATTTCCCATGCTCCAGTCAATACACTTCTGATAATGACAGCCCTTTAAAAAATTGTGCAGTCCTTACCATGATCTCGAAGGCTCTGTGCGGCCTGATCCCTGCATATCTCTCCAATATTTCAGTCATCCTGTATATCTCACACTCTAGCCATGGTGGCTTTCCTTTCAGTCCTCAGAAGGACTATGTTTCTTCCCTCTTTAAAGCCTTCTCACTTCCTGTAATCTATGCTTATATATTCCCATCACCTAAATTCTTCCTCACCCTTCAGATCTCTGTTCAAACATCACTTCCTCTAGAAAACCTCTAATTGTCCTCCATCCTCCATAGTACCTACTTCTATTGGAATTGTATAATTTACTGTTTAATTTCTATATACTCTGTAGAATTTAAGGTTCACAAGAACACTGGCCCTGTCCATCTTATTTATCACCATATTTCCAGTACCTAGTAATAAAAAGTTCAAAAACATGAATAAGTGAATGAATGTAGCTTACAATAAAGAACAAAATAAGACCAAGTCAGCCTACAGTAATGATAAAATAAAGTGTCAATGATGACCTTCTCTGAGAGTAAGTAGCTTCTTTAATCACTGACATTTTGTTTCTAATATTAGTCCAGAGGGACCCAGAAATCAGAATAGAATAAACAAACCTATAAAAGGTGAATGTCATTTTATTTTTAAGGACTTATTCACTGTAGACTCTATGTTTTAAAACTTAAAAGAATTGGATTCATTGCCTGGGATGTGACAATGTGTATCAAGAACAATAACTAAAGTGAATGTAAATATATAAAATATATAATGTTGCATGAATTCATAATAATACTCAGAAATTCATTGGTCACCATTGGAAGTTGCTTGGGCACCAAATCATTGCACTAAAAATTGATAATAAACAAAGGAAAACTCAAATATTTAAGTTGCCTTTTCAGTAGTTCAGAGTGATTACATGGTGAATGAGGGAAAGTTCTTCATAGAAGAATTCCAACTAATAAATGCAGAAGGAGTTGTCTCTGGTGACTCCCAAATTTGTTTACTACCTTCAAGCCTACTTTGACGTGGTCTCTCCATAAGACCCTTCAAACAGCCCATCCCATATGGCAAAATTAGGGATATCTTTCTTACTTCCAAGGATCTTCTATGCCAAAAAAGGATCAATAAGCTGAAATATGGTTTGTATAATAAGAGATTCAACATAAAAGTTTTGGAATATTTTGTGGAGAATGTTGAAGGCTAGCACAAAGACTTTGTGCCTAATTTGGTAGGTGATGGGGAGCCACAAGAGATTTTCTTTCTTAGTGATGGTGTGACTTAGATCTGTGCTTTTAAAAATAAATCTGGCAGCATATTTTAAAATAGACTGGAAAATAGAGGGACAAAGGTGGGGAGAGAGTTGTGAAGTTATTTCAAAATTTAAGGAGGCTGTCATAATGGCCTGAAGTGGGGTAATAGCAGCAGGAATGGCAGATTCAGGAGCCAGAGGGGAAGTATAATTAGACAAAGGCTAACGGTTGTGATTAAAAAGGAAAATCATAAATGTATAAAATTATACCCACAGTGTCATTATTAATGAATGACTTGCAATAATATTAATAATGACTGTCAGGATTTAGTTTGCAAGCTCCAAATAGTCTGTTGGTAACACAGTATTGGTAAAATAAAATGTCAAAAAATTCAGCAACGCTATTGCATCAGAGTCTAACCAAGTACTAGAAACCACTTGAGTATTTATAACAGACTGTATTGAAAGAAATTTATTATATAGGTGATAGGAGAGAGAAAAATCCAGAGGACAGTGAGACTACCCAAAGATTAACAACAAGAGGAAGCCACTACCATGCCTAAGCCAGACAGAGGGAGAAGGTGGTATAACTAGAGACAGAGGCCAGGGTCACCCAATAAAAGCTGAACCCTTGGCAAGCTTGAGGCTTCAGAGGAGACACTTAATATCAATGTTAACCATATGACTTCAAGACAGAGACAGAAGGTGAGAAATAATTAGAAATCTTTTTCCTTTTTATCTGCCAATTTCCTGCCAGTGCCCCACATTAACAAAGATCAAAAGAAGCTCACTGACAGGGGAACTATGGAATACAGGCTAGGGATCAACCTCCTATAACATAGGGCAAACTAGAAGATGAGTAAAACCTGGATATAAAAGCAGATTCTGAGAGCCAGTACAACTATACAGCTTAGGTTGAAAGCCTTGAAATTTTCAGCCTAAGACTATAGATACAAGTATAAAATCAAGCAAATTAAGTAAATACTCTAAAACCTTCTATTTGAATTGGAAATATCGTTCTACACTGATGATTCTTTTTATTTTTAAACATGCATTTCCCAATTCTGTCTACTGAAAATGCTAAATGCAATGACAGTGCAATAGCAATGAACTCTCCAGGCACTCAGATTGTAATCTCTATCATTCTTCACTGAAATGGAGAAGGGTCCTTCTAGGAATCACTTATTTGAGATATACAGCAAGATGAATCTGAAACAACTTATTGTGCTACAAAGCAAGGATATTATGAAGAATTAATAGGGTTGTATGAAAGGACACTGGATTCAATATGAAGGAGTTCCTACCGACCTAATATAGGACAATTTTAATCAAAAAGAATAATAATTGCAATAAATCAGAACTCATTGAAAATATAATAATCCAAAAATAAATTGAACTTAAATCATCAAGTCTCTATATCAAACTACAAGTTTTGTTAAATAAAAAGAGCAAAAGTTCCACATTTTGGAATACATGAAAAAGAATTAGAAGTTCAAGATGTGGAACATTCTATATTGTAAATGAAACATGGTCTCAAACAAATCAATGATATAAAGAAAGAAGAGGGGTGCCGGGTGGCTTCGTCAGTTAAACATCCATCTCTCAGTCTTGGCTCAGGTGTTCATCTCTGGGTCATGAGTTCAAGCCCCACACTGGGCTCCACACTGGGCATGGAGCCTACTTAAAAATAAAAAAATAAAAATAATTAAAAAATTAAAAAAGAAGAAAGACTTAAGGGACATATTAACCAAATGCAATATGTGGACTTTGTTTGGGTATTAATTCTAATAAATCAACTGTAAAAGACATTTTTGAGACTATTTAAGCAATCTGAATATGAATTAGGCCTTAGATGATATTAAGGAATTATGTTAATTTTGTTCAGAGTGGAAAAAAATAGTTAAAAAAGGAAAGAGAAGGAGCGCCTGAGTGGCTCAGTTGGTGAAATGTCTGACTCTTGATCTCAAGGTTGTGAGGTCAAGCCCCACATTGGGCTCCATGCTGGGCAGGGAGTCTAGTTTTAAAAAGATAAAAAATCTTAAAAATAATTTGTAGCTACTCACTCAATGATGCCCAAAGTTGGTCAGGAAAAGCTGGGTCTGAATCTTAAGATGTAGTTCCCAAAGTTTTCAGATTATCAGAATCATCTAGGTAACTTTTAAAAATTCATATACCCTGTTCTGGGATGATGCTAAACAGTTCCTCCAAGTACCCTAAAAACCATCCAGGTTTGACTCTCATGCTACTAAGTCTTTGGAGGAAAGTCCCACTTTAAGCTGAATCATTTTGTTTATAGCAGTTTCTACACAGCCTGGAAACCTGCTGTCCAAGCACACTCTTAACAAAGTGAGCTGTCTTTATCTGAAAGCTCCTTTCAATGTAGTAGAGTAACAGTAATAATATTTGCTATTTGTAGTCAGTCTTCTAGGTACTTTATGTATATTATATCTCCTGCAACAATCTTATAAGGCAGTTATCATCTCTATCTTTTAGGTAAGAAAACTGAAAGTTAATTGTCCTTTGATTATATGCAGCTAATGATGAAAGGCTGATGTTTAAGTTAGAATCTGTTGGATTCCAAAGACTACATCCTTTCCATGATACTATATAACTTCCTTAGTAACAAGCAGGAAAAAATATTTCCTGCCATATGCACTGCATCCTTTTATTTGCTTTCAGAACTTGTTTTCCTCCAATCAGCTTGTAAATGGCAGCTGCCATAGCAGAAGACCCAGCAAAGACCTGAATAATTAAAATCTGAGTAAAAAAAATAAAATAAAAACTGGCAAAAAGAAAGAAAAATCCACATGAATTAAGGTCTTATAATAACTATATTATCAACATTAATTATATGACTTCAAAATTACTCCTTCACCAAATCCAACATGATAAATTGGAATTCCTTCTTCCCAGAAAGAAATGATGTATATAAATATCAATAAGTATGTCATAATTTCATGCATGGTGTATTTCATAATAGGAACATAGGTGAAATCAACATTTTCAAGTCCTGACATCTTTAATAAATCACAGGTCCAAACCAAAAATATTATTCTTTCAGATGAAGCATAAACAAGACTAAACCTTATATTTACCATCTCCTGCTGTAACTATTAAATAATAGCCTTACTTTGTGAAAAAGATATTCATTTCCTTTGAACTGTTGCCCCCACATCAAAGCAGAAGTATTTAATATATTTGAGAAACCAAATTGCTGTGCATAAAATCAAACTTCTTAGAATAATTTTAACCACCAACTTATTATACACTGAAAAATATATACACTCATTGTTAGTTGACAAACCTGAGAATTCCCCAGGTAAAATCTGAAACTAGCCCCAGTACATGGAGATCAAGGAGAAACCAAAGAAAGAAACTGGCAGGTTAAAGAAACAAAAGAACTTACACAGGAGCTTGTCTTTGGCAGCCACAAGATGAATAGATCTCCCCACTTGTCAAAATCTTAAAAGCTGATACAGAGGCTTTAATGGGGTTCGGTCACATATTCAGTCAAGATGGTCTCAATAACACACTGCTCTCTCAAAACTATGTCCTCGAAACACCTCCTAGTGTGGGAATGGTGGGCAGAATGTACACTTCAAGGACAGAGGAGAGGGTGAGGAGCCCCAGGCCAGCTGCCAGATCAACCAGCAGTCATATCTTCTCATGACTTACAACACTCATGCAAATTAAATATTCAAACCAACCAAAAATCAAAATCCCAAGCACTTGTGCTAAACTGCTAAAGATTTCATTTCTCATCCTTATCCAGACACACCAAGGAACAGTTTGCTAAGAGACTTTCTCAAGAAGTGAAAATTGTACATAGTGGAGGAATTAATTCCCAAGCCACAAGGAGCTAAACCAATGAGAGACTCATTCTGAAGACTAGCCTTGGTGGCCATGAATCTAGCTATTTTCCTCTGTGCCAGAATCGTGGTAGAGAGTATCTTCTCTTCCTAAGCAACACTCTGGACATCCACTAAGGTGACAGAGAGCCCATGTTCCTCCCATAGAGCTGTTCAGTTTGGCATGGAACCTAAACATTGTTTTGCATTCCAAATACTTAGCACAAATCAGAATATTCTCATAGACTAATGAATGTGTTTGTGGGTATCTTATTATTCTTGTCAGATTATTATTATCCAGCAAGTAGAGCCTGAGACAAAGACTTGGGTGCAGGTGGCTTTCTCAAGAAGTGAGTCCAGAAAGCAGGAATAAATGAGTTCGGAAGGTGAAATGGAGAAGTTAAAAGATATATTATTACCTGGTTAGAACAGTGGGGATCTGGGACTCAACTCTGCAAGGGACCCACAAGAACTATATAGAATGTACCTCAGAATTGTCCTTCTACATAACAGAACTCTAGGACATTTATTTGCCAACTCCCTACTCTGTTGCTTGAAGGTCCCCAACAAGGCACTGACTCTCCCATACTACCAGATTCTATAGTTGACCATGTTCCCATGGCTTTGCAGAAAGCTGTAAGAGTTTATATTTTTAACAAGTTGCTGCTGGTCCTGGGACCAGACTTGGAGAAGTCTCCAGAGAAATATCCCATTTATACACACAAACCAGTCTGTCTTTGAAGTAGCCCGTGGCAACTGCACTGTACTAGCTCCCACTTATGAACATCCACTACCACCTATGAAGCCATTGTAAGGATGTTCACCATACATGCCCCTGAAGTGGCGCCCATCTCAAGACCAATGCTTCTGTTCTCCCAGCACTACCAAATCACTGTCCCAAGTTTCCAGGATCAACTCAGGGTCCCCCTGTGTTAGCTGGGGTCCCAAGAAGATATTCTGGTGCTCAAAATCTTACTAGCCTTACATAAAGATTTTGCATTCTGTTAGCTCAAACCCAAGAAAGGACCAGAAGCAAAAGATACCATACCACACCTTTACTAATTCTACTCTCCTCTTTTCTCAAAAGCCCTACCTCCAATCAGATCCCTCTCTAATTTCAAGATGAGATTTCTCAAAATGACAAAGAATGGAAGTTGATCTGGAAAAAAGACTGCAACACTAGCAACATATGAGCTCCAACTCAGCCTGTGAAAATCTCCTTGTTTGCCTCTGTCCTTTTTGTTTTTGTGGGAAAGCACTGGATAGGTCTATTACTTTAATTGTGATAGTATCATGGGTTGTTGCATATGTCCAAGTTCACCAAATTACATACATTAAATATATGTAGTTATTATATATCAATTATACCTCAATAATACTTTTTCAAAAACCCTTCTTTGTAATATATAATAGCACAGAATCATTGATCCCTTTTCTCTAAACTCTGAGAAATTTCTGGAGTGACCTTTAGCATGATCATGTTATCAGTTATCCATTGCTATATAACAAATCACCTCAAAGCTAGCTCAGTGGCTTAAAATAACAACAAGCATTCATTTTAGTCATGAATCATTACATTAGCAGTTCACTGTACTTAACTCCTTTCAAATTGATTTTGAGTTCTATAGACAGAGCTTTTATGCAGTAAAAAAAAAAAAAAAAAGAAAGAAAGAAAGAAAAGAACAGTACAATATTATGAGTTGAATTGTATACCCCAAAGAAGCTATATTGGAGTCTTAACTCCCAGTTCCTAATCCCTAGTCCCTCAGAATGGGACCATATTTGGTGATAGGGTCCTTATAAAGGTTATCAGGTTAAAATGAGGTTATTAGGGGGAGCCCAAATCCAATATGATTGCTGTCCTTATAAAAAGGGGAAATTTGGATACAGAGACAGACACCCATAGAAGGAAAAAAAATATGGAGAGACATACACACAGGGATAAGATTACCACCTATAGGCTAAGGAGAGAAGCCTAGAGCAACCCTCCCTTACAATCCTCAGAAGGAAACAACTCTGCCCAAAAGTTTTAGACTTCAAGCTTCCAGAACTGTGAGACAACACATTTCTGTTATTTAAGCCACTCAGTTTACGGTACATAGTAATGGCAGTCCTAGCAGACTAATATATGGCTCAAACAATTATCTGAATTTGAAAAGCTCTGGTTGCCAGTCAGGATAATTTTAAAGATCCCTAGTCTCCCAGTCATTTCTTAGTAACAAGATTTGGTGGTGGGACAGGAAGTTTGGGTTTAGGAAAAGAATTACAAGAGTTCTTAATTGACTGAGCATGTGTTATCCAAGTCCCCACCATAAAAGTGTTACATAGAGAAGCAAAGTGACATGAAAATGTTCATTAATCCATTGGCCTTTGACCTTTGGGACAATTAGACCAAGGACAGACAACCACAGACAACATCTAGGTTTCAGAGGAAATTAGTTTCATAATTTTTGTTTTTACATTTAAGATAAAGCCCCAATCAATTGTTTTCTACCTTGAAAAGTTGGCTCCCATTTTAAGTAGATTCACATGTAAGAGCTAGGGACCTTCAGTTAATGGGGTTTCTTTCTTTATGTCTCTTTCTCTGTTCTTACCAGCCTATGAGGACTGTGACATATCTCAGCACCTCAAAGTCCTAGCTTTCTTCTTACACCATTTTCTTAAAATAATAATATTATTTATGTGTTTTTAGCCAATCAATTTACCAAAATTCTCATTTCTATGTTTTTCAATTCAGAATTTAAAGATGGAATGGATTAGTCCCCTCCACAGTGACTTTATGGTAAAAGGAGATTTGTTGCCTATTTTTTGCCATAAAACAGTCATAATTTAACATTTCTTCCTTTTATCCTTTGTTTCCTGGCATCTGTTACTTATGTTTAATTATGTTTTCCTCCCTAAACCTATGCAGTTCTGAATTCTTACATGCAAAAGAGTAAACAATGTGATTTTAATTTTTAACTGTAATAATGACATTTTTGAAAATAAAGAATGGCACTTTAAAACATGTCATTTATTTTGAATTCTGCAATTGTGGAAAAAAAATAAAAGCAAACTAGAATCTATTATGCACTGCAGACCAGTCTTCATTACCACAAATAGTCTTCTCTGGGATACAGCAAATCTGAAGCCTGGAATTTGGATCAAAGTCTTGCCTTGTTAAAAGAAGTGACCAGGGACACAGCTATTTCTCAGAGAATGAAGTTGAACTCCTTGTTCAGTTTCAAAGGGGAAAGGCAAATCTGTACTTCACATGCTAAGGACAAAAGGTCCCCCACCCCACCTTTTGGTGCTATCCACTCTGCTCATTCTATAAATTAAAAAGTTATTTTCACTGCATTTTTGTTCCTTCTAACTATTCCTTTTCCTTCTCAAAGCCCTTTTGTACTTTCATTCATTCATTCCTCAAATATTTACTGAGTACCTATTACATGCCATTCTGCTCAATGCTAGAGACACAAAGATAAGACAGACATTGTTCAAGAAACTTAGAATCCAATGGGGATTATACAGACAACAAACTGACAACAACTAAAGAAAGTATAACACAGGAAATAGGAGAATGTGGGATAGGTAATAATGAGGAATTTCACTCTAGCTGAAGGTCAGAAAGGGACTTTGTGAGGGGATGACATTTAAGCTGAGATTTCAAGAACAAGAAAGAGCCTGGCTTTTGCAAGTACTAGTGGAAGAGGTTTCTATGTGCAGGAAAGGACTGGTATAAAGGCCCTGAGGAAGGAAGGATAGTATGGATCCTCTGGGAAACTCCTCTGTGATTGCAGTAAATGAATTGACAAGATGACTCCTAAATGTTTATTGAAGAAAGCTAGACAGTAGCATGATTTGTCCCCAGACCCACGTACCCTAAGGAGAACTCTTGTTAGAATAATACTGGGATATTTTAAAAATATAATTAACTCCATAAATCTCTGTTAACTTAAAAAAAATCCAATAAGCTGACTGTTTTTATTCTTTTTGTTTTTTCTTTATTGTCTTCGAGGTGTATGTGAATGAATAACATAGTCAAAAAATAATCATTATCTTCTAATGCTGCAAAGAAATGAAGCCATTTTGCAGTTTATATTGAAATCATTTTGTAGCGCTTTCATAGGACATAGAACTCCCTAAATGTTCCAGCTAAGAGGAAGGATTTCCAAGGAAAGTAGTTTTATTGAAGTAGATATGATCACTAAGCACATGGACTTCATGGACTTTGGCATCTGGGTTTATATCCTACTTCCACCTTGTATTATCTATGTGACTTGGATATTATCTCCATTCATCTTCACAGGATTAACCCTTAGCTTCCCCATCCAAAAAGCAGGTTTAACTATGAAGGTAAATGAAACAATATACATGAAATATTTAATACAGAGCTAGGTACATGAAAGTACATAATTATTAGCTATTATAATTACATTTTATTAATAATTTCACTCATGGGTAAATCAAGAACTCATTGCTAAGTACATTTGTACTCAGAAAGTATCATTCCTTAAGAAAAAAAATGACAGACATTACTGAGAAAAAAAATGGGTGAAAAAATACCTACAAGGTTGCAATAAACTTATTCAACACTTCAAAGATTAATTTAAAACATAGTCATACCTTGCTACAGATCTTACCTCCATGAAATACCAACTCAACTTGATAAACTATCACATAAATTTCAATGAACCTGATTTAGCCATTAAACCTGATATGTTTCAATGAAGGAGGTATGAAATCAAGTGGGATTATTTCAAGAATGAAATAAAACATTTTGCTATCAAAAGCAAACACAGCCAAAATGGAATCTGAATTATAAAAAAGCCAAAACAATTTTAAAGTAAAAATAAAAAATAAAATGAGTATTATTCACTTGCTACCATAATATTTTGAAACATTATAACTATCAAAGAAATGCTCATGACATTTCCCAGACTGTTAACTGATAAGCATTTTCCTACATATGAAAAAACTTTTAGCTTTTAACTATAAAATGTAGGCAAGAGATATATCTTCTAAGAGCAGAAAACGTTCAGCTAAGTGAAGAGTCTATCCAAATTTCAGCTAGCTTTCCTCTGGATCTATTAAACACGGGTCTGAACTTTCACAAAAGGCTGATATTTCTGAAAACTTCAGAAATAATTTTTTAAAAAACATTAAATCGATGACCAACAGAGAAAGTTAACACGATGAAAATTTAATAGGCAAAGGGACTTTTATATTTAACTTACCAATGGTATTACATGTTACAGTAAAGAAAATCACGGAGTCAGATAAGAGAAAATGTTGGGTTGGTTGAGTTGGGGTTTATGCTTTTACCATCCATTTCTAAAAGGGAAGTTTACTCAGTAAATTAATATTTACTCAAAGTAATATTTCCATCCTAAAATATTTTTAGAAAACATCATTTAACCCATTCTAAAGAAGAAAAAATTATTTGGAGGAATCTAACATGTCCATTTTCATATAAATAAATGTAAACACAATGTAAGCTAATTATGAATCAATTTTTTTAGCTATTCATGAAAGCAGATCTACAGAAATCTCCAACTGAAAAAATTCCAAGCAATTCTTTTTAGGTATTGTTTAAGCTGTTACATATGTTTGAAAATAATGAGACTAAATTTTGAACTATTCACAACAAAAACTTTTTAAATAATTTAAACAAAGTTTTCTCCTAGCCTTCCCCCCAGAAGCAATTTTGTTCTGTAGTTCAGGATGGGACTGGATCAGGGAAATAGATGAGAAGACTTCACCTCAAGAGTCAGAGTTGAGAGATAAAAAAAATTTAACGGGTAATTATTTTTAAAAATAAGAACCAAGAACAAGACTATTAGAAGTAGTTGGGCATAGAGAACTCTGTTCATCTACAATTGTGGTTTGCTCCACCACATACTTAGAATTTAAATATGATAAAATAGGCCATTTTCCACAGTGGCTAGGTCTAAGGGGGTTGCCCCTTTCTGACAAATAACAGAGGAAATATTCAGTACAAATCTCTTGCTTGTTATTATCTCAGTAGACAGTAATTTCTAGAAAGTGAGGATTAGTTCTTTTTCCTCTTCAAACTAACTACACCATGCACAGTGCTCTGCACATCATAGGAATTCTTCAAAAGTTTAGTGAATTCCTTTAAAAACAAATTATTCACTAGAATAATTCTTCAATGTCAAAGCACAAAGAATCAGACAAGAGCCCTGAATTCTGAACTAATTTAATAAAGGTCATAAATTATGAAGTGTTTCCACCAAAACATGGTTAAGGATGGGTACCTAATTTTAAAATGACTTAGTTATTAAAGGACAAAACTAACATATAAATGTCACAGTATTTTCAAAGGAGCTTTATAATTTGTGTAACTTGCTAGAATTGGGGTTATCAAATTTAATATGAACAGCTTTCATCAAATTTGGATTTAATGAATGCAGTTGTGAAATGGGCAAATCCAATATACTGCAAACAGCTCAACTCTTAATTCATTCCACAGATATGATTTACCCCTAATAGCCAGAAGCATCACTTCTAAAAGCTCATGTTATAGCAGAATGGATTATATTGTATTCATTCTACCTCCAGGAAGGAAGCTAGTATCCATAACAGTAGCATTCAACTATGTGTTGTAATGTACAGCTCAACAGAACCTTTATAACATAAAATGTGAAGATATTTAAAACATAAATTTAGTAGGTTGTGGCAGATCAGAGACTTCTCTCTTTCCACTAAAGGGATATATTTTTGAATCAAATCTTTCAAATCCTAGTACCTGAGATCAGCTACAAAACTTACCCAGGACTGTAGAAAAATATGTCAACCTCTGCTGTGTAATTCTGAGTCTCAACTCACTATTTCTATAAACATATATGTGTACAGCAATGAATGTTTCTAAAAGAGCAAATTTATTCATTCAATGTGGAGGATATGTCTGCATTTGAGAACGTACTGTATATTCACATCTCCTCTTCTAGAGAAATGTGCACTATGCAGCAAAGTTCAAATTGAAAATGCTATGTGTTCTAGCTCTCCTTTTTAATATTTCACTCCTAAGAAAATCCCCCATCATATGTAAGCAATGTATCTAAAATATTCGTGATCTAAAGGAGGTTTCCAGATCTACCTAGGAAAATGAATATTTGCATATTAGCTTGACAGAAGGTATACAGAAGTAGATCAGAGGCTAAAAATCACAGCATTATAATGCAAAGAGGTTTCAAGGTCATTCTGAACTCCAAGTTCCAATCTCAGTTCTGAGAAGATATATGTTTTTGGACAACTTAATCCCTCTCAGCTTTGAATCCCTCATGTATAAATGAGGATAAAAGTAAGAATTTTTGGGGGGCAACTGGAGTTTACACACCACATATATCATCTTCAGCATGATCCTGAAACCCTGCCTCATAAGGTTAATGAGATTGAAAGTACAGGGAATTTAAAGCTTTTTTCCAAAGACCTATTTCTCCCTAATTAGCTATTGTTTACTTTCAGACCCCGTAACAAATCCACTAGTTGTCTCTGCAGAAGCCTGGACTGAAGGTCACTGACAGGATTTCAGTGTATGAACAAGCAAAGTGCTGCATTCCTCATCGGAGATAATGAGCCCAAGACCCCACCCAGCTTACATCAGCTCTCAGAACATGTGCACAGCCCCTCTCCTTGTCCTCAGATGACCTCCTGACTAACATCAGGAGCCAAATTTTGCCTCATTTTAATGTTAAACCTTCACCCCAAAGTGAACATAGGATATATGTTCCATACATGTTTGCTCTATGCATACACTCCACCCTTCTTCATGAATAATCATAATTTTCCCCCACTGTTTTCATCAATATGTGTATAATCCCAACCCCTATGATTATAAAAAACCTGCCATATTCCCCTTCGGGAAGGTGGATTTAAACCTTGCCTTCCCATTTCCTCATGTAGCTATCTCTCATATTTGTATTTTCCCTTGCTGCATACCCAGTGCCTCTCTGATTGGCTTTGCTGTGCACCAGACAGAAGAGCTTGGGTTCTGTTACAACCCACAGATCAAGCATTGCCTGAATTATAGCTATACACGCATAATAACGTGCTGACATCTCTACAGCCTCATTCCCACATTATATAGGCATTATCTACTCATGTTCTTTCCTCCTCCCTACATTACGGGCCATTAGAAGCAGAGGCCATGTCATATTCAATTCTATAATCTCAGAATCTAACACATACCTGGCATCTAACAGAACCCAATCAACTGCTACTTATATTTGGTGATAGCAGCTGGCTTCTCCTAGATGTTAACATATCAAGTAGGTCAAACAAAATGAAGAGTATCCATTCTTAACCTATTAAATTTTCTCCCTCTGTTTTTGTTAAGCTTATGTAATGGAAACTTATTTAGCTGTGAGAATCAGTTGGTTTTTTTCTACTTAAAACTTGAGATTTAGGGGCACCTGGGTGGCTCAGTGGTTGAGCATTTGCCTTTGGCTCAGGGCACAATCCCGGGATCCTGGGATAGAGTCCTGCATCAGGCTCCCCACAGGGAGGCTGCTTCTCCCTCTGCCTTTGTCTCTGCCTCTCTCTCTGTGTCTCTCATGAATAAATAAATAAAATATATATTTTTTAAAACCTTGAAATGTGGGCAGCCCCAGTGGCCCAGCGGTTTAGCCCTGCCTTCAGCCCAGGGTGTGATCCTGGAGACCCGGGATCCAGTCCCATGTCGGACTCCCTGCACAGAGCCTGTTTCTCCCTCTGCCTGTCTATCTGTCTGTCTCTCTCTCTCATGAATAAATACATAAATAAATCTTAAAAAAAAAACCTTGAAATTTAAAATTCCCCATTGTTTTACCATCTTGGATTTATCTGGGTACCTCTCCAAAAATTTAATTTTTTTGCTATTAAAAAAAATATATAGTAACAGAATTGTGGGTCCTGAATACCAGGTGAACTTCTTTTTGATTCAAAATGCTATAAATTTTCTGAGTAAAGATATAAATAATTGACTTCTGCCTAGCAGCAAGATTCCCCATTTACAATTCTTTATTAAAAAGTAAAAAAAAAATATATATATATATATATATATATATATATATATATATATTGCCACATTGTAAATTCATAGGAAAGTTACAGATTAGAGTTTGCACTAATTGTTGAAGTTCATTCCTTTTAAAAAAAATGAGATCCTGGGGATCCCTGGGTGGCTCAGTGGTTTAGCGCCTGCCTTTGGCCCAGGGCGCGATCCTGGAGTCCCGAGACCAAGTCCCACGTTGGGCTCCTGGCATGGAGCCTGTTTCTCCCTCTGCCTGTGTCTCTGCCTCTCTCTCTCTCTCTATCATGAATAAACAAATAAAATCTTTTAAAAAATAATGAGATCCTAATTTTTAAACCCTTGCCAAGATTACAGCAGCCTATTTGGCACAAACCAGATTATCTCTATCTCTTTCTTCCTTCTCTCCTTTCTCCAAAATAGTGGCCTAATCCCAGTCAAAAGTATTAACACCATCTCCAGGCTCCTTTCCACAAAGTATGCCCAAAATAGGTAGTACATCCAAGGTTGACAATCCTTAATTTGAACCTCTATGACACCTTCACTCCAGAGCTGCAAAACCCCTCTCCAGTTAATGTTTTCCAAAGAAATAAGGAATGCAACCTAATCCTCACCCTCCACTCCCACCCATTCTCCTTCTGAAATACTTTTCCCTCTTTTAATTGTGTGTGTGTGTGCGCGTGTGTAAGCCCATATACCCAGAGGCTTGAATATTTCCTACTCATAGCACCTGTTAGAGTCATATAGTTAGCAACCTGCAGAACCTTTCTGTTCCCTACAGGGATCCCAGAAACCTGAGTTTTCACAAGCCTTCCCTATGATCCTAATATGCATGCACTCAAGGTTGAGAACTTCCGCTCCAGCCCTACAATGTGGAGCCCAAGCAGGCAGATTTTCTTCATGGCTTTTCATTTTTATAAACATGCTTTAGATTCCCAATTATCTGCTGATCACCAGGCCAGGATTTCAATGACTTCCTGTTTCAGCACAACTGTGAATGGTGTCATAACGCTCGCATTCCATGATAACTAATACTTAGGTGAATAAAGCACTTGTCTCTTGGAATCTTAACTATATATTTTAAATTTTTATTTGTATCACACACACCAAGGAGATCTGAAGGGAAAACCAAAAGGAAAAAGGCAAAATACCTTTAGTGGGGAAAGCACAGAAGAGTGTCCAACAGCCCCACCTACCTGAAATGCAAATCAGCTCACACTCACTGTCTTTAACAATAAGAAAATCAGAATGGACAGTGTGCTTGGCTCAACACAATTAACAGGAATGATAAAAACAATTAACATTTATTTGGTCCTTACTGACACAGGCACTTTGTCAAATGAGACACATAAAATATTTAATCCTCACAATTTCCCACCCATCTCACAAATAAGGAAACTGAAGCTCAAAGATGCTATGCAACATGCCCAAGATCTTACAGATCTTTAATGGCAGAGCTGGGATTCCATGTTAAGTGTGTCTGACCCCAAGACCACAAACTCAAACTACTTTGCCATGCTGATTTCCAGCCCATCAGCCCTGATTTGGTAGACAGAAAGTAATGTATTCTCATAATTTCTTTTTTTTTTAATTCTCATAATTTCTTGATCGTGAATTATCTAGAAACATTTCCCATGAAACAGGACACTACAATTTGAATGCTAAGTTTGTCAGTGCCTCAATATCTCACAAACCTATTAAGGGTCTCATTTTCTTTCTTCCACAGGAGAAAGATTATAAAATGTGACATGAGAACATCAGGGCATAAGAAAACTTTACTGGTCACTGAAACTTACAACAGTCACATCAGTGTGGTACCATCTTGAACAATGGAGCCATGAAAGCAATAATACCAGCAAGGCAGTAGTAGTAGCAAGCAAACTGCCTAAAACTGAAGTCTAAATAGACTTATTGGTTGAGAAATAATCCTTGCATATATTCTTCAAGAAACAGTCAATCCTTGACAATGAATGTAAGTTTCAGCTTTGGAAACTTTGGAATCAGTTGCTTGTTTTAAACTTATCATACTGGAGATAACTATCAACCCCTCAATTAGCACCTCATTAGTATTTTCCCTTGTCTGCAGCTCATGGAAAGCTCATGTCAGAGCAGATGAAGATTTGGGCACTGGGCAGAGGTTTGTAGAAAAAAAAGAAAGGCACAAGTCTTTAACTTCAGTCAAAAGTTACAAAGAGGAGGGGATCCCTGGGTGGCTCAGAGGTTTAGCGCCTGCCTTTGGCCCAGGGCATGGTCCTGGAGGCCTGGGATCAAGTCCCACATGGGGCTCCCTGTGTGACGCCTGCTTCTCCCTCTGTCTGTGTCTCTGCTTCTCTCTCTCTCTCTCTCTCTCTCTCTCTCTCATCTCCTTCTCTCATGAATAAATAAATAAAATCTTTAAAAAAAAAGTTACAAAGATGCAAAAGTCAGAGTGGGTGGTAAGGTCAAGTCACCTCTAGTAAACACGACACAAAATTCTACAGACACCAGGCCACACTGTGAGACAGTCACCACTCATGGAAGTAGCATAGGTTCCCTCACAGATCCACAGATAAATGTTCAAATGCTAGGCTAGTCCCACTCTGCTTGCAGTTTAGGTCATGGTTGGCCAACAACCAAGTCAGAACTAATTTATGTACACTTATAAGTATATTGCAGTACTCATACAGTACTCAACTAAGACTTTATAATAGTAATCTTACTCTATTTCAGGGTTTCTCTGTCTCAATGCCACTGACATTTTGGACTGGGTAATTCTTTATTGTGAAGGGCTGTTCTATGCATTGTGGGATGTGTAGCAGCATCACTAGATTCCAATACAAATTCTTTCCCCAAGTTGTGACAATCAAAAAACATCTCCGTACACTGCCAAATGTCCCTGGTGAGCAAATTACCCTTAGTAGAGAGTCACTGGTGTATTTGCTCAATTTATCCCATATCAAGGGTCTTTAAAAGGCAAATGTAATACTTCTGTATTACAATGCAACTATTTAAAAGATATTTCATATCCCATGTTACTATACATTTCTGCCTTTCTGATTTATTCAGATATCAAATGTCCTTTATTCTGGTGGTAGTGCATTAGGTGTCCTTGGATAAAATGTCAAGCCCTGTCTGGTTTCCATTTTTCCATCTTCCTTTTCTAAACATCTGGGATCCTTGAACCCTACCCAGCTTTAGACTAACCTCCAACCTGATCTCTCAAGGACTGATCTTGGTTTGGCAAGGAGAGACACTAATCTAATGTTCTCATAGTCAGTGTCTTGTCACTCCTGCTGTTTGTTATTAAACCACATCCTTGTGACTCAGTTTTTGAAAACCAGGCATGTGCCTTGAATTGGAAAAAAAAAAAGTCCCTACTCACCACTCAGTGTCGATAATTTATGTTCTACCTTGTTCCTATATTTTTATGATTGGTCTCAGAAGCCATGATCCTCTATGATCAGGGTCCTGAATTATTCTTACCAGTTATGACTTAAAGTTTGTGACTGCCTGCATGCTGATGAAATTGTTAAGCCAATACTATTTTGTCAGTTCCTTAGAATTACAAATATCATAATGGAGGTGGCTATCACTGAGCTCCCACAATCAGTCAACAATGCTCACTAGACCTTGTTATTCCTACAAGATGCTAGTGGCTGTATTAGGTTGTTACCATTTGTGATTTCATCAACCCCCTCTAAATGCCATACTCAGCCAGTCTCATTCTGCAATCTTGTGCCCTCTTCCATGTCCATCCTATCCATGGAATTGGAGGATTTCCAGATCCAGGTTTTTACCCATGGCATTGTATTTACCTTAAGCTATGGCATTCAGACCTAAAATAGACACTAGAATTAATATCCAATTAGCTCTTCTAGATAGTTCACTCAAATTTTACTTAAACCTTAAGCCAGAATATTGCTTGTCTAGTTAGATCAATCTAGTTACATTGCTTTCCTAAGGGTGAAGAAAATTAACAGCATTAAGATCTCCGGTGCCCCTTCAAAATGAATATAATATTTGAATACAGTATCTTTTTTACTCCCATATATTTTCTCAGGAAATGAAAGATTTTTACAAGTCTCACTCCTAGAAAAACAGTTAATTGAATCAATGTGTCTACTTCATTTTCTTCCTTCTTTATAACTACAGTAAGTATAAAATTTAAGTACATATAACTCAGAAAGAAACCAGAAACAAAAAATAGAGACTTTAAAAGTATCAAAAATCCACCTAACAATTAACTTTCATTTCAGCAACTGCATGGACTAAAAGTATGCTCACTGTGGAGAGAATCTTAATAGGTCACTCTTTTCAATCATCTGCCTTTATGGAGAGCTGCATCCAAACCATTCTGGTCACTCATTGACCCTGGTTAAGCTATAGCACTTACCCCAAAGTGAATAATTATATGAGGACTTCAGAAAAACAAAATTCATTTAGAGTATAGCAAATACTTTCAGAATCTTCCAGAATTTGGGTAACAACCCTCAATACTACTTGACTTATTCCATCATCTCACAGCATGATTCAGATGAGAATCCATACTAGTGCATGGACAGGTGAAATATCCAAGGGAAATGAAGCATTGTGATCCCAAGAAAGGTAAGTCTCAAAGACACAAGTTAATTTACACAGAAAAACCCAATGCTCCCAGGGATACGGAGTGTTTTTCCAATTACAGATCATAATCCAGACAACTGGAAAGAATGACATATTAAGGTTCTTTTCCTAGTGAATGTACTGAAATTAATTTAGTAGATTTTGATTGCACTTTTCTCTTTCTATGGAATAGAACACTTCAGAATATGTTACAAGCAAATAGTAAGTGTAAGAATGTTCCATAAAACTTTTTTCCTGGGTAGATAGATGATGAATAGATGATCGATAGATACTGAACAACTATTAATTGAATACCTACAATGAATACACCAAGTACTTTTGTAGAAATACATCACTGACTACAAAGGATAAAGGTCCTTGCACTTGTGATGCTTACATACTAGTAGACTAGCTAGAAACATAAAATGTATTTCTTAGTGTATCATAGATTGTAAGTTGGAAAGCCACCACTTACAGTACAACGATGTCTAAGCATTCTCTCCTCCATTCCTCAAGAGCAGATGCACCCAATAATCACCCTGACACACTGGGAAGCCCTGGACAGGGTGAAGTGGAAAGAATAGTCCAAATAATTCCCCCTTTCCCCTTCCAAGCTTGCCTTTGCGGTCAAGCATGGCTTCTTAAAGTCATCATCCTCTCTTTGTTCCATTTTGCATCTCCCACTTTAATTGTGTCTCTTTCCCACAGTTCTTTTTTTTTTTTTTAAGATTTTATTCATTTATTCATGAGAGACACACACAGAGAGAGAGAGAGAGAGAGAGGGAGAGGGAGAGGCAGATGGAGAAGCAGGCTCCATGCAAGGAGTCCAACGTGGGACTCGATCCCGGGACTCCAGGATCACACCCTGGGCCGAAGGCAGGAGCCAAACCATCAAGCCATCCAGGGATCCCCCACTTTCCCACAGTTCTAATAGATAAAGTGGTCGCAAGGAAAGGAAAACAGCAAAATGAACCAGCTCTTCAGGGATATTCCCTAAACAGATGGGAAAGTTTCATTTTAATTTTTAATAAATATTCACTGCTGGTAACAGGTAAACCATTGAAATTGTGATAGCCTATTCTCTTAGGCCTGTTAAACAGCATATCTACATATATTCTTCCTAAATCTCTTCAGAGCTATCCTAATAGGTATTAAGTAATGTCCAATTCGATACTTCTCAACATAATGACTTATTTAATTTGTAACAGCTCTAGCTCATGTTTAGTGAATCTCTAGTATGAGTCAAACTTTGTGCTCTGTGCCTTGTTTTTAATTTTCACAATGATCTGTGAGGAATGACTTAGGATCTGCTTTTTGCAAAAGAAGATATTAAAACTTATAGACGTTAAATCACTTGTCCATGATCATTTTGCCTAGTTAAGTGGCAGAGGCGAAATTTTAACAAATGCCAGATAGCTCCACAAAATTACTGATTGTATCCTCATTAACAGCAGAAGGTTCATTATGTTGAAAAAATTGTGAACTCTTAGAAAACTTACCATACAAGCGTATGCTTCCCCTTGTTTGCTCTTTTTTTTTTTTTTTAAAGATTTTATTCATCCACTCATGAGACATACAGAGAAAGAGAGGCAGAGACATAAGCAGAGGGAGAAGCAGGCTCTCTGCGGGAAGCCGGATTTCAAGACTCATCCCAGGACCCTGGGATCATGCCCTGAGCTGAAGGCAGAAGTTCAACCGATGAGCCATCCAAGTGCCCCCCACCTTGTTTGCTCTTAATCATACTTTAATGTTTTAATGATCACTGACGAAGACTATAATACCATTGAGTTTAGAACTGAAGTGTCAACACAAATACTTTCTCCTACTTTTGCTGCAGTAAGTTTAATCTGATGGCTCAAAATATTTTGATATTTCTTTTTTTAACTTTTTTTTAATTTTTATTTATTTATGATAGAGAGAGAGAGAAAGAGAGAGAGAGAGAGAGGCAGAGACACAGGCAGAGGGAGAAGCAGGCTCCATGCACCGGGAGCCCGACGTGGGATTCGATCCTGGGTCTCCAGGATCGCGCCCTGGGCCAAAGGCAGGCGCCAAACCGCTACGCCACCCAGGGATCCCTATTTTAATATTTCTTGCACTAAACTCTTTTAATATCTGTAAGGATAGTGGGAAGATAAGAGAACAGACTCTGGGTCAGAATGTCTCCCAACCCCATTGCTTATTAGCTGTATGGCCTTGGGAAAGCTGTGCCTCAGTTTATTTATGTAAAATGGGAATAATGATAGTATTTACAAAGAGGATTGTTCTGAGGATTAAATGAGATATTACAAGTAATGTATTTAGAAGTGTGGGTACTAAATAAATACTATGTATTTGTTATTCTTTCTGTTATTACTTCCCAAAAAGCACCACCTCATCTCATTCTACTAAGCATTAAAGTCTTAGAGTTTATCAAGAAAAAATAACCAAAAGAGTAAATTTTTAAGGAGTTAAGGGCAAGGGAGAAGAAATTTTTAAACTCAAAACTCTGTAAGTACAGAGAATTATGTCTATTTGTTCATCTGTTTTTTATTCCCCAATTGCTTGGGTTGCTGATAGGTGCACAGTGGATGCTATTGCCTAACTGATGCTGTTTTTGGAAAGCATTACACTTCATAAATTATTTGAAAAGAAACCATTTTGTCTTTATGCTGATATAAGAAAGCTTTGCTTTGCAAAAACACAAAGCATGTTTATTTACTGAACAGAGGTCAGTAACATAGCCTTGCATAGAAAAATCACCACCATTGTTAGAAAATTCAAACCAATTTCGCAGCATAAGTCTATATGTTCTTTTAAACAAATGTCTCAAATGTTGTCAAATGAAAAGGTCAAGTGTACATCAATATAAAAGACTATAAAGGTCCTTATCATCCTTTAGCCTCTTCTGTTAGTGAAACAAGAATATGCTTAAAATGCATCTCCTCATAATCAATTTCTTTACTTAAAAATGTCATTCTGGATGGACATTTTATGGCTGATTAATTTTTGTCCTTTTTTCTCATATGCAAATTAAAGACCAAACTGTGTACTTCTAGTAGATCTCCTTTCTGGTGATTAAAGTGCTGATTTCCTATCGATCCACTATCCACAGCTTTAACAGAACAATGACCTTTCAATCTATGCTATTCTGTTGCTTAAATATATTTGTCTTTTCTTCAAAATACTTGTTAAGTGAACTATTAAACATTTGAATGTAGAAAACATTGTCATTGCCTTTGTCAAAAAGTCAACACGTTAAATATGTTGCACATACAAATGTACTCAATTAACATTTTAATTAAGGGTAACAAATAATAATTAAGCAGATGACATTTCATTTATTTTTCTCAACTGTAAATAGCTTGATGGAAATTATTGTTAAATCTGATTTAATTATTTCTCCTTGAAAAAACAATGACCTCAAGCTACTCATGATCAGAAATATTTGTTTTATGTACTTATAGAGTCATGTCATATTCATAAATGAGCTTCCAAATAAAGTTTCTCGATGAGAGGAGGGGCAAGACGGCGGAAGAGTAGGGTACCCAAGTCACCTGTCCCCAACAAATTACCTAGATAACCTTCAAATCATCCTGAAAATCTACGAATTCCGCCTGAGATTTAAAGAGAGAACAGCTGGAATGCTACAGTGAGAAGAGTTCGCGCTTCTATCAAGGTAGGAAGACGGGAAAAGAAATAAAGACACAAAAGGCCTCCAAGGGGGAGGGGCCCCGCGAGGAGCCAGGATGAGGCAAGGGCGAGTGTCCCCAGGACAGGAGAGCCCCGTCCTGGAGAAGCAGGAGCTGCACCAACCTCCCCGGGCGGAAAGGCGCCCACAGGGAGTTAGAGCAGGACCCAGGAGGGCGGGGATGCCCTCGGGCTCCCGGGGACACTAACAGGCACCTGCGCCCCAGGAGAGTGCGCCGAGCTCCCTAAGGGCTGCAGCACGTGGCGGGACCCGGAGCAGCTCGGAGGGGCTCGGGGGCAGCTCCGCGGAGGGGGCAGCGGGGCGGGAGCACGAATCCAACAGCGCAGGCCCCAGAGCACAGGGCACTGGGACACAGCCCAGGATCCGGCCTTCCCCCGGGACAGGCAGAGGCCGGGAGGGCCCAGGACAGCAAGGACGCTCCTGCCCGGGGCTGAGCAGATCAGCGGCCCCGCCCCAAGCCTCCAGGCCCTGCAGACCAAGAGCTCCATAGTTATTGCGGGGGCTGAATCCAGGTTTCCAGAGCTGCCGCCCCACTGTGGCTGTTCCTCCCGGGGCCTCACGGGGTAAACAGCCCCCACTGAGCCCTGCACCAGGCAGGGGGCAGAGCAGCTCCCCCAAGTGCTAACACCTGAAAATCAGCACAACAGGCCCCTCCCCCAGAAGACCAGCTAGACGGACAAGTTCCAGGGGAAGTCAGGGACTTAAAGTATACAGAATCAGAAGATACTCCCCCGTGTTTTTGTTTTTGTTTTTTTTTTTTTCTTTCTTTTTGATTTCTGATTGCTACCCCCACCCCTTTTTTTTCACCTTTCTTTCTTTTCTTTCTCTTTTTCTTCTCTTTTTTCCTTTTTTTTCTTCTTTCTCTTTTTTCTTTTTCTCTTTTCTTTCCTTCTCTCTCTTTTTCTCCTTTTCCCAATACAACTTGTTTTTGGCCACTCTGCACTGAGCAAAATGACTAGAAGGAAAACCTCACCTCAAAATAAAGAATCAGAAACAGTCCTCTCTCCCACAGAGTTACAAAATCTGGATTACAATTCAATGTCAGAAAGCCAATACAGAAGCACTCTTATACAGCTACTCGTGGCTCTAGAAAAAAGCATAAAGGACTCAAGAGACTTCATGACTGCAGAATTTAGATCCAAGGAGGCAGAAATTAAAAATCAATTGAATGAGATGCAATCCAAACTAGAAGTCCTAACGACGAGGGTTAACGAGGTGGAAGAACGAGTGAGTGACATAGAAGACAAGTTGATGGGGATCCCTGGGTGGCGCAGCGGTTTGGCGCCTGCCTTTGGCCCAGGGCGCGATCCTGGAGACCCGGGATCGAATCCCACGTCGGGCTCCCGGTGCATGGAGCCTGCTTCTCCCTCTGCCTGTGTCTCTGCCTCTCTCTCTATCTCTCTGCGACTATCATAAATAAATAAAAATTAAAAAAAAAAAAGAAGACAAGCTGATGGCAAAGAGGGAAACTGAGGAAAAAAGAGACAGACAATTAAGAGACCATGAAGACAGATTAAGGGAAATAAACGACAGCCTGAGGAAGAAAAACCTACGTTTAATTGGGGTTTCAGAGGGCGCCGAAAGGGACAGAGGGCCAGAATATGTATTTGAACAAATCCTAGCTGAAAACTTTCCGAATCTGGGAAGGGAAACAGGCATTCAGATCCAGGAAATAGAGAGATCCCCCCCTAAAATCAATAAAAACTGTTCAACAACTCGACATTTAACAGTGAAGCTTGCAAATTCCAAAGATAAGGAGAAGATCCTTAAAGCAGCAAGAGACAAAAAGTCCCTGACTTTTATGGGGAGGAGTATTAGAGTAACAGCAGACCTCTCCACAGAGACCTAGCAGGCCAGAAAGGACTGGCAGGATATATTCAGGGTCCTAAATGAGAAGAACATGCAACCAAGAATACTTTATCCAGCAAGGCTCTCATTCAAAATGGAAGGAGAGATAAAGAGCTTCCAAGACAGGCAGGAACTGAAAGAATATGTGACCTCCAAACCAGCTGTGCAAGAAATTTAAGGGGGACTCTTAAAATTCCCCTTTAAGAAGAGGTTCAGTGGAACAATCCACAAAAACAAGGACTGAATAAATATCATGATGACACTAAACTCATATCTGTCAATAGTAACTCTGAACGTGAACGGGCTTAATGACCCCATCAAAAGGCGCAGGGTTTCAGACTGGATAAAAGAGCAGGACCCATCTATTTGCTGTCTACAAGAGACTCATTTTAGACAGAAGGACACATACAACCTGAAAATAAAAGGTTGGAGAACCATTTACCATTCAACTGGTACTCAAAAGAAAGCAGGGGTAGCCATCCTTATATCAGATACACTAAAATTTACCGCAAAGACTATATAGTGAGAGATGAAGAGGGACACTATATCATACTCAAAGGATCTATCCAACAAGAGGACTTAACAATCCTCAATATATGTGCCCCAAATGTGGGAGCTGCCAAATATTTAAACCAATTAATAACCAAAGTGAAGAAATACTTAGATAATAATACACTTACACTTGGTGACGTCAATCTAGCTCCTTGTACCCTCGATAGGTCTTCTAAGCACAACATCTCCAAAGAAACGAGAGCTTTAAATGATACACTGGACCAGATGGACTTCACAGATATCTACAGAACTTTACATCCAAACTCAACTGAATACACATTCTTCTCAAGTGCACATGGAACTTTCTCCAGAATAGACCACATACTGGGTCACAAATCGGGTCTGAACCGATACCAAAAGATCGGGATAGTCCCATGTATATTCTCAGACCATAATGCCTTGAAATTAGAACTAAATCACAACAAGAAGTTTGGAAGGACCTCAAACACGTGGAGGTTAAGGACCATCCTCCTAAAAGATGAAAGGCTCAACCAGGAAATTAAGGAAGAATTAAAAAGATTCATGGAAACTAACGAGAATGAAGATACAACCGTTCAAAATCGTTGGGATGCGGCAAAAGCAGTCCTAAGGGGGAAATACATCGCAATACAAGCATCCATTCAAAAACTGGAAAGAACTCAAATACAAAAGCTAACCTTACACATAAAGGAGCTAGAGAAAAAACAGCAAATAGATCCTAAACCCAGCAGAAGAGAGTTAATAAAGATTCGAGCAGAACTCAACGAAATCGAGACCAGAAAAACTGTGGAACAGATCAACAGAACCAGGAGTTGGTTCTTTGAAAGAATTAATAAGATAGATAAACCATTAGCCAGCCTTATTAAAAAGAAGAGAGGGAAGACTCAAATTAATAAAATCATGAATGAGAAAGGAGAGATCACTACCAACACCAAGGAAATACAAATGATTTTAAAAACATATTATGAACAGCTCTATGCCAATAAATTAGGCAATCTAGAAGAAATGGACGCATTCCTGGAAAGCCACAAACTACCAAAACTGGAACAGGAAGAAATAGAAAACCTGAACAGGCCAATAACCAGGGAGGAAATTGAAGCAGTCATCAAAAACCTCCCAAGACACAAAAGTCCAGGGCCAGATGGTTTCCCAGGGGAATTCTATCAAACGTTTAAAGAAGAAACCATACCTATTCTACTAAAGCTGTTTGGAAAGATAGAAAGATATGGAGTACTTCCAAATTCGTTCTATGAGGCCAGCATCACCTTAATTCTGAAACCAGACAAAGACCCCACCAAAAAGGAGAATTACAGACCAATATCCCTGATGAACATGGATGCAAAAATTCTCAACAAGATACTAGTCAATAGGATCCAACACTACATTAAGAAAATTATTCACCATGACCAAGTAGGATTTATCCCCGGGACACAAGCTGGTTCAACACTCGTAAAACAATCAATGTGATTCGTCATATCAGGAAGAGAAAAATGAAGAACCATATGATCCTCTCATTAGATGCAGAGAAAGCATTTGACAAAATACAGCATCCATTCCTGATCAAAACACTTCAGAGTGTTGGGATAGAGGGAACTTTCCTCAATATCTTAAAAGCCATCCATGAAAAGCCCACAGCAAATATCATTCTCAATGGGGAAGCACTGGGAGCCTTTCCTCTAAGATCAGGAACAAGACAGGGATGTCCACTCTCACCACTGCTATTCAACATAGTACTGGAAGTCCTCGCCTCAGCAATCAGACAACAAAAAGACATTAAAGGCATTCAAATTGGCAAAGAAGAAGTCAAACTCTCCCTCTTCGCCGATGACATGATACTCTACATAGAAAACCCAAAAGCCTCCACCCCAAGATTGCTAGAACTCATACAGCAATTTGGTAGCGTGACAGGATACAAAATCAATGCCCAGAAATCAATGGCATTTCTATACACTAACAATGAGACTGAAGAAAGAGAAATCAAGGAGTCAATCCCATTTACAATTGCACCCAAAAGCATAAGATACCTAGGAATAAACCTAACCAAAGAAGTAAAGGATCTATACCCTAAAAACTATTGAACACGCCTGAAAGAAATTGAGGAAGACACAAAGAGATGGAAAAATATTCCATGCTCATGGATTGGCAGAATTAATATTGTGAAAATGTCAATGCTACTCAGGGCAATTTACACGTTTAATGCAATCCCTATCAAAATACCATGGACTTTCTTCAGAGAGTTAGAACAAATTATTTTAAGATTTGTGTGGAATCAGAAAAGACCCCGAATAGCCAGGGGAATTTTAAAAAAGAAAACCATAGCTGGGGGCATCACAATGCCAGATTTCAGGTTGTACTATAAAGCTGTGGTCATCAAGACAGTGTGGTACTGGCACAAAAACAGACATATAGATCAATGGAACAGAATAGAGAACCCAGAAGTGGACCCTCACCTTTATGGTCAACTAATATTCGATAAAGGAGGAAAGACTATCCACTGGAAGAAAGACAGTCTCTTCAATAGATGGTGCTGGGAAAATTGGACATCCACATGCAGAAGAATGAAACTAGACTACTCTCTTTCACCATACACAAAGATAAACTCAAAATGGATGAAAGATCTAAATGTGAGACAAGATTCCATCAAAATCCTAGAGGAGAACACAGGTGAACTTGGCCCTTTGTGAACTTGGCCACAGTAACTTCTTGCAAAATACATCCTCAAAGGCAAAAGAAACAAAAGCAAAAATGAACTATTGGGACTTCATCAAGATAAGAAGCTTTTGCACAGCAAAGGATACAGTCAACAAAACTAAAAGACAACCTACAGAATTGGAGAGGATATTTGCAAATGACATATCAGATAAAGGGTAGTTTCCAAAATCTATAAAGAACTTATTAAACTCAACACCAAAGAAACAAACAATCCAATCATGAAATGGGCAAAAGACATGAAGAGAAATCTCACAGAGGAAGACATGGACATGGCCAACATGCACATGAGAAAATGCTCTGCATCACTTGCTATCAGGGAAATACAAATCAAAACCACAATGAGATACCACCTCACACCAGTGAGAATGGGGAAAATTAACAAGGCAGGACACCACAAATGTTGGAGAGGATGCGGAGAAAAGGGAACCCTCTTACACTGTTGGTGGGAATGTGAACTGGTGCAGCCACTCTGGAAAACTGTGTGGAGGTTCCTCAAAGAGTTAAAAATAGACCTGCCCTATGACCCAGCAATTGCACTGTTGGGGATTTACCCCAAAGATTCAGATGCAATGAAACACCGGGACACCTGCACCCCGATGTTTCTAGCAGCAATGTCCACAATAGCCAAACTATGGAAGGAGCCTCGGTGTCCATCGAAAGATGAATGGATAAAGAAGATGTGGTTTATGTACAATGGAATATTACTCAGCCATTAGAAATGACAAATACCCACCATTTGCTTCAACGTGGATGGAACTGGAGGGTATTATGCTGAGTGCAGTAAGTCAGTCGGAGAAGGACAAACAGTGTATGTTCTCATTCATTTGGGGAATATAAATAACAGTGAAAGGGAATATAAAGGAAGGGAGAAGAAATGTTGGGAAATATCAGGAAGGGAGACAGAACATAAAGACTCCTAACTCTGGGAAAGGAACTAGGGGTGGTGGAAGGGGAGGAGGGCGGGGGATGGGGGCGAATGGGTGACGGGCACTGAGGGGGACACTTGTTGGGATGAGCACTGGGTGTTATTCTGTATGCTGGTAAATTGAACACCAATAAAAATTAATTTATTAAAAAAAAGAAAAAAATAAAGTTTCTCATGTTATGTACCATACTCTCTTCATGTGGTATGCAAGGAATGGTATAGTCATGTCACAATTATGTGTTTCAAGATACTAGTTTATTTCTTGTGCAAAAACATAATATAAAGTAAATAAATGCTAAATTCAATAGTTAAAGATTTATGTTTGGTTGTTAGATCCAGTTTTCCAAGTTTAGCAACCCAGTTCTGTGATATCCAGTTTTCATTTTGCCATAGACCAATCATATCTGTCCTGGTTTTGCAACACAGGAGTTGCTAATCCTGTCAAGTGGCATTATTAATTTCTGAAAGCAAAATTAGAATTCATTTTATTTTAAAAATAAATATGAGCCACTCAACACTTTGAAGCAGAGTAGAGTGATAATATAGAAAATGATACATACAGTGTCAACAAACTTTGACTTGTCAAGAAAGTAGAATAAGCCCTGTTCTCAATGTTGCCAGATTTAGCATAAATAAATTATCGCATGTAACATACTTATACCAAAAGACTATTCATTATTTATCTGAAATTCAAATTTAACTGGTTATCCTGTATTTTATCTGGCAACTTTACTTTTAAAAGAGGAGTATCTATTTTCCAGAGTGGCTGCATCAGTCTGCATTTCCACCAACAGTATAAGAAAGTTCCCCTTTCTCTGCATTCTTGCTAACACTTGTTGTTTCCTGTATTGTTCATTTTAGCTACTCTGACAGGTGTGAGGTGAAATCTCATTGTATTTTTGATTTGTATTTCCCTGATGATGAGTGATGTTGAGCATCTTTTCACATGTCAGCCAACTATATGTCTTTGGAAAAACATCTATTCATGTCTTCTGCCCATTTCTTTATTGGATTATTTGGTTTTGGAGTGTTGAATTTGATAAGTTCTTTATAGATTTTGGATACTAACCTTTTATCAGATATGTCATTTGTAAATATCTTTCCCCATCCCAAAAGTTGTGTCACTCATATATAGAATTTAAGAAATGAAACAAATGAGCATGAAGGAAAAAAAAAAAAGAGACAAGCAAACCATGAAACAGACTCCTACCTACAGAGAACAAACTGAAGGTTACTAGAGGGATGGAGAGCTGGGTGATGGGTTATATAAGTGATGGGTATTAAGGAGGACACTTGCTGTGATGAGCACAGAGTATTGTTTGTAAGTGATGAATCACTGAATTCTACCACTAAAACTAATATTACACTTAAGTAACTGGAATTTAAATAAAAACTTTTAAAAATAAAATAAAAGAGGAGTACCTATAAGATAAATTCACCCTGAGAATCAATTTCATGCTGTCTGATACAGCATGAGTTATGGAAAAAAGAGGAGAAATCTGGTGGTAGACAATGCCTTGACCCTCTCCAGGGCCCTGGGAGGGTATTAGGAAAGGCCCTTAGCCAGCATCAAGAGAGTGTGTCCAGGAGATAAACACTCATTATTTAGTAAGTCATATCTGGAGTTTAAAAGTTATTGATCTAATGTTCAATCTGTTCTGCTTTAATTGTTTTGTTATTGTGAATAATAAATAGGTCTCAGAAGATAGTGAGCTGTGTAAGGGTGTCTGTCACTGAAGAGAATGCCAGAGACACTTGGAGCACTCCACAGTTTCTTTTGGGGAAATCCCTGGAAGACAATGTAGATCCCAGAGATTTGGCTTGACAAGACTCACAATTGCTTTCCAGTGCAAAAGTGAGATTAAGATTAAGGTGGGGGGAGGGGTGTCTCATGGATCAGGGAGGCAAAACAAGGAGACAGACATCCACAGACTGAGAAACCCAGAGACAAGAGGGGAAGGGAATAAGTTTATGGAAGTGCTAGCATTTTTTTCTAGCCGAGAATTCAAAAGGGATCAGGACATACAGTTTCCTCAAAATCCGTATCTTTTAATTGGCAAAATTAGAACCGCATTTAATCATCCAGATATTTCACCAAAGACAATTTCCAGGAGGATACAGCTAGGGCTACTAATCTCCTCCCTTTCAAAAACATCCCTCTGTTCACCTCCAATTACTCAAAAATCCCATCATCATGTGGTTACTCATTGTAGAGTGATTTCCTAGCCAACCCCACCTCTACAGTCCTCATATCTCTTGTAAGAATCTTCCATGACCTAAAAGAAGGCCCCTGGCTGCTCTTCAACTCAAAAAAAGGGTCTCCTTAAAAGGGAGGTTGCTTGGGAAAAATAAAAGGGGAACAGAAACTAATCACCTAACACAGGGGTCTACCTGTATGAAAGTCTTTGGCAGGCAAGAAGGCATCTGTCTCTAGGTTAGATGGTTGTTGTTGTTGTTGCTATTTAATTGCAAATGTGTAATTTGCAAATGTGCCGACACCCTTATTATGAAGTTCAATATAACAGACACACAATTCAACAATACTAAATGTACAAATGAATGGACTAAAATTAAAGTTGGGCAGCCCACAGAAGCCCTCAGAAAGAGCTAATCAATGCTTCCCAAAGGTCTGAAGGCCCATCTCCCCCGACCAGGCAAAACTGAAAGGTGAAGGTATCCTGGCAGAAGTGCAGAGTTAAGGATGCTGCTTTCCTACTGTTTTGGATAAAGGTTCTCTGACAAGCCCTACGAACAGAAGGCGGAGAGGCTAGATTTACTTTAAAGAGATTTGATTTCCCAATGCATATTTTAAACTCCCTCATAATGCTCTCTACGAGCTTGGTGGGCTACTTCTGTCTTAAGAACAAATATGCTGCAGTTCTTTCTTAGTCTCTCCTTTGGATAATTCCCCTCCACCCCACCCCCAGTCCCTAGGCATTAAATCTACCTTCTGCCCCTTCCAAGTGCACTGACTTAGCATATTTCCAATATCATCCAATCCACATTTGTTGTATCTTTCCAGCTGGGCTCAAAACATGTCTTCTTAAAAGCCCTTCTAAACTAACTCATACATTCATTTTTACTGTTTTTTTTTAATCTGTAATGATGAACACAATCATATGTCAAGACTTTAGCATATATTTTTTATGTTATTTTCTCAGAGAAAGAATGTCAGAGCTTTGCATGTTATTCATGCCCCACACATAGCTTTAAGAAGTGGTTTAGTAAATGAAAATTAGTATAGAGGAGCACAGAAAACTCTGTTGTTCTAAGACATAATGTGTCTACTCTTACCCATCTTGGAACTCAATGGTTCAACACATTAAGGTCCTGAACCACTTACTCTTCAAAGTATGGTCTCTGAACCAGCATCACCTGGAAACCTATTGAAGATACAGAGTCTTGGGCTTCATCCAGACCCACAGAACCACAATCTGCATTTTAACAAGATTCCCCAAGTGATTGGTATGCACAGTAAAGTTTGAGAAGCACTGACTTTCCCCATACCAGGCATGAAGTAATCTACAAGGAATATCTCTTGAATATGAGAGGAGTCAATTCAGGTATCACTATTTCTGTCCAATTAAACCTACCAATTAGAAAGCAACTCTTCAACCACAGGAGTTTAAAATCCACTTCTCATTGCTTCAGTTAAATGGAAAAGAAGATAGACATAGCACAAAAGGAGAAAGAACAAATCACCTCCTGGAAAACAATTGATAAAAAATTGGTATTTGACATTGGAGGCATTGCAATAGCAAGAACCACAAAAGCAGGCAGGTCCCTGAAACCAGGGTGTATCCTCAGACAGTAGAACAGGAGCACATGGATACACAGTAGTGCCCAGCAGACGCTGGGAGTTATCAGAACCAAGCAGAAAAGAAGACAAAGTCACAGAATATCTCAGGGTTTTCCCCCCTCAGGTTTTAATGAGAAAGAATTGGAAATGTAAACCACAGTCCCACTGGCTCTTCTGCACCTAGCACTGGTATACCAGAAGCTAAACTAAGTACTCTACCTATACTACATCATTCGATCACAACTATAATAGACAACAGGTATTATTTATTATCCCATTTTACAGATGGGGTAAATGAAAAACCAGAAAGATTGTGTAATTCTTCTAATACGCACCACTGGAAGTGACAACATGGGACTCTAAACCATTCTGGCTCCCCAACCTGTTCTGCAACTACTTGTGCTTTACTGCCTTCTATTCAAGGTGAATAAAGTAAATATGGTTTTTATTACATAGTGTGGACTCAATCACTCCCAATTAACACTTTGATCAGCTTCATAAAGTCCAGAGTTGAAGAAGCCCTCCAGATATTACTACACAATCATGTCCAAAATAGGTAAACCCTATGTTAAAAACAAGATTGCCTTCACAATGAGCCTAAGGAGCCTGGCATTATGAAATGCTGTCTTAACAAGATCTTTTTCTTTCCCAGTTGATATATGCTATACGTTACAGTGAAAATCAGGTTTTAGCAAAAATGAAGCTCTTTTCCTTCCTTGGGGAATAACATATGCTGGCATGACTAAGTGCGTGACCACCTGGTCCCTTGGTGCAGAAAGACTTTGTGGGAGGTCAGGTCTCATTAGGGCAGCATTGCAGACTCTCTATTCTGAAGATCTCTCAGCCTGACCTGTGGGATCTATTTTAGTCCTTGGAGTCTGTGCTATCCTAGACCTTTCTCTAGCCATGGCCTGCTTAGAGAAAAGTATATCTTATCACTTTTATAATAAACTCAATTACTCTAGGGTTCTAGTTATCTCTGAGCATATAGACCAAGAGCCTCCAGAAATTCCCCTCTAGCAACACTCTTGGTAAGAAGTAAGTTATCCCTCCTAAGGATCTGCACATATCATAAAATAAAAAACACCTAAAACCCAACTATAGGTGGTTGTGAAAAAGCACATAAAACTAAATCATCATCAACATTTTCTACAGTAAACACATCAGGTGATCTTTTAAAACACGTTCAGTTTCATTGCACTTCATCATCATCATCATCCCATATTCCTTGAATCTCTGAGTGTTATAGCTCTCTATTGGGCTTTTAAGAAATACAAATGGAAGGGCACTTGGGTGGCTCAGTTAGTTAAGTGGCTCAGCTTCAGTTCAGGTCATGATCCCAGGGTCCTGGGATCGGGCCCCATGTCAGGCTCCCTGCTCATCAGGGAGTCTGCTTCTCCCTCTCCCTCTGCCCCTTACCCTCTGCTTGCTCTCACTCTCTCTCTCTCTCTCTCAAATAAATAAATAAGGGATCCCTGGGTGGCGCAGCGGTTTGGCGCCTGCCTTTGGCCCAGGGCGCGATCCTGGAGACCCGGGATCGAATCCCACGTCGGGCTCCCGGTGCATGGAGCCTGCTTCTCCCTCTGCCTGTGTCTCTGCCTCTCTCTCTCTCTCTGTGTGACTATCATAAATAAAATAAAAATTAAAAAAAATAAAATCTTTAAAAAAAAAGAAATACAAATGGAGACATACCAAAAATTGAGCTTGTGTATTTGCAAAAAATCTCAAAGCAAAGACTCTTCAGTGTGGTAAGAAGCCCGGAAGCACATAAGGGGGAAAAGCTGCTCCCACTTAGTTTATGGATAACAAGACTGAAGAAGGGGTAGTATGTACTGTGGGGAGCAGTTTAAAAATTTACATGCTACCCTTTTCTTCTTTTGGCAATATTAAATATTAGTTGTATTTTATATTCTGAAGGTTTATCATTTCTCATTTGGTCCCAAAGAAGATTTTTTAAAGTTTTAATATTACATGTTCCTAGGATATTTTTAAATTATTCTTACTACTTTACTTCCCACTTGCTAATTGTTGAATTTTCACGTTTATTTTTAATCATGAAAATAAGAAAACTGCCATCTCTTCTCCATTTCCCATTACCCTAGGGAAAATAGTGAACACATACAGTGTAGAAACTACAGGAACAGGAAAGAATGGTGGGACACATGGAAGCAATAGGAGGGAAATAAAGTAGATCATTAAGGTCCTTCAGGCCCAAGTTCCCATGCAGGTTTTAGCAAAACCTCTATGAACCTCATTTTCTCTACTTGTTAAATAAGCACAATACTCATCTTGCAGAGCTAGTGTAAGGGTAAGAGACAATGGAGGTAAAGCCCTGGGAAGAGTGTAGAAATTCAAACTATGACAAAGGTGATGATGATAGTGGTGAAAAGGATGGTGATGATGGTGGTGGTGGTGCTTCTGGTGACGGCAGTGGAAGCAGTGATGGTGGTAGTAATAGTGGTGATGGCATTGGTGGCAGTGGTGGTGGTGATGATACTGGACAAAAGTGACAAGACAAGGCAGAGAGCGTGAAGGTAGTAAAGTGAGAAAAGAACACTGGATACAATTTACCTAAAATCAAGAAATAATCATGATTGAGTACCTACAATGAAAAAAATATTCTACCAATCTGATCAGTAAGAACTTCATTCTGTTTAGAAAGATGCTTCAGCTTGGTTGTAAACTCCATTGAGACCCACATATAATCTAATCTGACTTCAGTTTATCTCCACATTCAGAACCCATAGTACTCAATAATTGATCCTAGGAGAAGGTTGGCCTAAAGTGTTTTTAAGTGGTCCTTTTCTTTGCAAGATATTTTTTTGTTCTTTTTATAAATGAATATAGGTATTATAAGACAGAAATTATTTCTTTACATTGGAAGCATAGCTGATGACACTTAGAGAAAACAATTAAAAGATCCCTAAAGAAATTTTCCAAAGAGGAAAACCATGAATAAAATAATTTTTCAGACAAGATTTATAGAACTAGAGTTCAAATGCTGTATGATACTTATGTTCTTAACAGTTTGGAACCATTTGTCAATCAAAATTAAATTATAGGCATTCCATTGTAGAATAACAAATTAGTCAATCTTATTAGCATGAATCACAAAAATCTCCTTAAAGCTCTTGGGTTTCTTAAAGAGTTTAACACGTCCCATTTTCTCAATGTGAATATCAATTCACATTAATCACAAGACCATAACCCATTTACTTAAAGGGTATATTACATAAAAGGTCACACAACCTGCTGTGAAATACTGTATCTTTAGTATTTGGATCACTTGGGACACTGAAAAGGAAGAATTCATTAATGAAGTGTGAGGTTCATCTTATTTATAGTCCATAGGAAAGGCGTTTTTCACAGCCATCAGAAGCACTTCTGCAGGCAAGAAGTCACAGTTAATCCAAGTGCCATGAAATGCTAGTGTAAGCCCAATCCTGGTGTTCCTGGCAGTCAGAAACATAGTAAAGGAGAGAGAAATTCATTTTTAAGAAATTAACAGGAGAAAGACTATGAGAATGTAGGAGAAGGTCAGATCCAGACAATAACTGAATCTTTCCTAGGAGGAATACCTTTGCCACCATAACAGGAAGAAAAGAGCAAAGGTGGGTTTGGCTGTAGGCTGATTTAAAGATTTGGTAGACACTGAGATGGTTCTGGAAAGATATATTCTATTTTCTCTGTGAAGTAATAGAAGTCATTTGTTAAATGATGGGAAATAGAGACAGTGGTAACTTGAAACAGTCACCGTGGATGTTGCAGAGCAAGTTAACTGGGACACAGAGGGCTGTCAGGCAATCTGAGATTGGTGAACATGAACTAAGAGGAGTCTCAAACTTCTCAATCCACATATGTCCATTTCTCCTATTTAATTGGACTCCTGAAGGCCTTACCAGATTTTGTGTCACTAGCACCTAGCACAGCCCCTAGCACAAAGTCATTTATAAAATGCTATTTGAATTCAATTAGATATAACAAGTATCTATCTGGGCATAAATAAACTTTAAATACTGTAACATTTTTAAAGTTTGCAAAATATAATTGATTTGTTAATGAAGATCAGTGTATATATGAAGGAAAACCTAAGGCTTGGACTTTGCATTCAAGATCAGTCAGTGATACAGGGGAGGTCAGGGGAGGAGAGCTCCAGGTGCCAGGAACCTGGAGAGCATGGGTGTGAAGATTAGATGGCTTCCCAGATACTTCTGCTGAATGTCACCTTGAAGGCATCAAGTTTCCAAAAAGAGGATCAAAGAAATTAACAGCACCACTACAGGGCCCTGTAGGAAAATTATGCTTTGCATGTTGGAATTTAGGGAAAAGCTCTGACAGAAACCAATCACTCAGCTAATCCAGATTTCCAGTTTTTCAAAGAGTACTCTTCCCTAGACCTCAAAAATACTATTGCATGCCTTGCTCTCTTTCTCAGGATGCAGTTCCTGCCCCTACCTGCAACCCTTCTAAGCTCTTCTTGCTGCTTCCATCCTGGAACATTATATTCCTGCTATTCCACATTATTTCCTGGTTTGAAACACCACATGTTTTAAGTTCTCAGCTTTGTATGAGCTGTCCCTTCTCATTGGAAGACCTAAAAGAAACCACATTTGATTTAACCTGTTCCAAGTGACTTGAAAAGTGACTGGCACACAGTAAAATGCTCAAGTACATGTTTGTTGAATTGAACGTACCATTCACCTTGCACGGTTATTTCTTAGGTACCAATTCATTTTGGCATTTCTGTTTTCCAACCCATGAACTAAATCTTTGTTTCTTTAAAGTGATTTCAGGATCTCGTACTATATACATTCTCTATTTGGGTTTTGAGTAAAACTTCCGAAAGACAAAACATTTTAAATGAATACTGATTTCTTTACTTTGTTCTATCACATTTTCAAAACTCAAACAGTCTGGAAACATGATGATTTGAGTTTTGTAATTTTTTTTTAGTTTTTTTGGTATTGATGCAAAAATGCCTAAAATATTACAAGAGGCATGAGGATTTAAAGACCTAAATATTTAAACATTTAAAGGCATAGGCATTTAAAGATACCTCAAAGTATTATAAAAGAAATAAGACTCTGATCATTCTCCAAGTTCAGGTATATTAGAACTAGAGGCACCCCTTGAAGCCTGAAGAAAGTGGCTTTAAAATAAATAAAAAAGAGTACCACTTTACACAGCAGGTATCAAACATGAAACTTTATTCTGAGAATTGGTACAGACTTAAAAGTATAAGTAGGTTCCAAGAAGAACTTAGCTATAATCTAGGATGACGGTTCCAACATATCATTGAGTAGAAATTAGAGCTACTTCCCTTGTCAGCAGGGTGTACCCACCCCTCACTTACCCACAAAGTGACAGTTGCATCTTTGTCATAGTTGTAGAACTGAACAGGATACATCCAGTTTGGTCTGATCTAACCTAGCATGGCATTTCTGGTGTTTTTTTACCCTAAAATCACATCTCTGTTGTTTGGGAAAATATGCTTTTTTGAAACAGACTATGGTTATTTCTTTGATTTTAAATGATTTAACAGACTATGGTTATTTCTTTATTTTAAGTGATTCATGATAGTTTATTTATATATATATATATATAGGATATTTATATATCCTATATAAATCTTATGTAAATTATAATTATCCTATATAAATTAAAATATCTCCCCAAATCATTAACTCATTAAACAAGTACATGAGGGAAATCAAAGAAGATTGTACCCCAGCCGTGAGGTGAAAGTCAACTGTACTTGAGGAGGGTAATGCTGAGTTACCAAGTACACTAAAGTAAATATTTGGTATGTTGAACCCTATTAGCCCATGTAGGAAGGAAAAGGAAAAAGTAGAAAGAAGTTATCTAGAACCAAATGGCAAGTTCAGTTTATAAAAGTTTTATTCACAAATTTTGTCATAAAGAGTCCTCCAAATTCCACTCAATAAATATAATGTTTATAAAACATGCATACAAATGGGCCAGTATCACATGTCTGGAAGTAGAAAAAGACAATGAAATTAGTCCAGTCTTTTTTATTTTTATTTTTATTTTTATTTAGTATTTTATTTATTTGAGAGAGAGAAAGACTGAGAGCGAGTACAAGTGGGTGGGGAAAGGGAGGGGCAGAGAGAAAGGGAGAAGCAGGCTCCCCACAAAGCAGGGAGCCCAACATGGGATTCAATCCCAGGACCCCGAGATCATCACCTAAGCCAAAGGCAGATGCTTAACTGACTGAGCCACCTAGATGCCTCAGTCCTGTCCTTCTTATGCCCGTTTTAATTTAACATGGGATCTGGGCAACTGGAAGAAAATCAAGGGCTCTCTTAGCTTGATAACACAGGGAACAACAGAAGGTAGAACCTGTGTTTCAACATAGAAGAGGGCAGTAGAAAACTGGGGGCTAAGCTGTTCTTGACCACTGACTAATGTTTAATAACTACCAGTACCCATTGTTATACCATGAGTCAATTCTTGTAGGGGTTACTTATGATTATAGAGTTGCCATGTCATAAGAGGAATTTTTCAGAAAAAGTAACCATTTATTAAGATCTTTCACCTCTCATTGACAAAATCATGTATTAGCACACACATTCAGGAATCCGATTAAATAACTGTTCCCACATAATGACTACTATATGTAAACGTTGAAGGTTTTTCTTCCAGCATGCAAGAGCTATTGAATTCCTCCCCTAGCCCAACCCTAGAGAAGCCACACACACACATACACACACACACACACACGAAAAGTAGATGAATCTTTATACCTAATATAAAGACTATGAAGAAACTCTGGAAAGAAAAAGATTAGTAGTAGCCTAATGTGGGAGAAAAATGGCAGCCAGTATGAAGGAGGGAGGAGCAATGTATGGACAGATAGACTGGTGCTGTGCATATGAGTTCTTTTTACTCTATAGAATTTTACTTGTCCCTTACTATTGGGGCAGATGAAGAGTAGCACCATCCTACTCTGCAACAGCTATGGGTTAATTTCAGGGCAGAACTGGAATGTGACTGATTAGCCTGCTCCTGGGTGATCACCTGCCAGTCCCCTCTACAGCCATAGCTTGGTTCTATACAGCTAAAATAGAAAAGATCTAGGAAGAGAGAAGGCTCACAGCGAAGTATAGGCAAGTTCATCATTCAGGGGCAGGGTTTTAGTGAAGGAAAGCAAATGTGAACCTCAAGTTCAGGCTGTGGTGCTATGAGCCCTTTATTCTGGGGCATACCATCAACCTCCCCTCCTTAAGCCCACCAGGCAATGACACAGGATAGGATCTGGCTTTGGCTAGTAATGTATATTCTCTTCTATTAATGTGTCACATAACAAGATTTAATGGAAGGTTTAATAACTATTGTTAACTCTGAAGAGGTCCAGTGCCAGTCCACAATAAGCATATAGCATGAACAAGAAAATCTGTGTTTTGCTAACCCTGAAATTTAGGAGACTGGTTGTAACTAGAACCTAACCAAACATTCATGATACACACAGCTACATGGATAGAGCAGACCAGAGAAGGGATGTGAAGCCTTTGCTTCTGGCTCTCCTGGGTATTCTTCAAGTCACTTTCTGTGAACTAATAATAACAGATCTAATCTACATATTCTCTCGTCTAAAATTACTTATCTAAGTCATTTGGTTACTGTTTGATAATAAGATGCAAGATAAAGTACTTGTGAACATAGAAAATTAGTGGAAAGGAAACACTGTCTGAGTGTATGCTGAGTTTAGCCACGAGCATCTATTTTTAAAGATGAGCTAATTAATTGTTACATAGAATATTCAGGGAAAAGAAACACAGGCAAAGCTTTTAGACAAACCCAACCACCAACTTCAAATACATGACACTATTGGGATAGTTCCATAAAAGCTTATGGCATGATTATAATACGGTTGTCAAACATGCCAGGATGAATACATGAGAGTAGGAAACCATCTGAGTCTCTGGGCTAAGGCAGGGGGAAAAAATGGGATTGAAAGGGACCTTGGATTTTTTTTAGTAATTATTAATCTATGTGTATCTCCTTAACATGTATCTCATTAAATAAATCAGATTGTAATCATTTCGCCACATGCTTTTTCTCCCTAATTGTACCTGTGTATAGAGCCATTGATCTTCATACTGTTTTTTTTTTTTCATGAGAGTTAATGTTATTTAAATGGCAAAGATGAAGAAGACTGGCCTTTTTATTAAATTAGAACATTCTAAAATTTAAACAACATAATCCAAATGCTAGATTCTCCCCTGAAGGATTGATATTGCACTGATATATGCTTAAAAGGCTTGAGCATACTAATTTGTTATTTTTGCAAATAAAAGATGATTCTGAAAATTGACTTTACTTCCACAGTTGGAAAGCAAAGCTAAAGAACAAATACTCTAATAATGTAAAAAAAACATATTTAATAGATTTTATAAAAGCATTGGCTAAGCATGAGAAAACTAGAAATGGCATTTTAAAGCTTATTAACATACATCTCTTTCAAGAAAATATTAATCTAATACTATAGCAAAGGGGAAGTAGCAAATATACACTTCCTGCTTAGACAAAACCCCAGCCAACATTATATGCTCTCAGATTCTTAGTGCTCATCCTTAGAGGAGAAGGGTGGTTAGTGAGCTTCCCAAACTCACAGTAAACTGGGCAATGGAAACCTGCCAGTGGAATTTCCAGGTCTGGACAACAGAATAAACTGGCTCATGTTATTTCCCTCTACTCAAACTTAATGAAACAAAAACTTGCCCAAAAAAATGGAATACAAAAATTGACCAAAACATGGCAAACAAAGAAAAGTTTACAACCGAAGGCCATGACCTCAGAAAATAGTGTGTGAGGAAAGAAAGAGAAGATTCTGGCATGGAGCAGAGTGACACCGTGTAAGGAGGTTCAGTCACCCCACACACATTCACACACACGCTCACAGACACACATACACACTCCCACATAGCCTTCATACATTACACTGGGGAGCTGCAAAATTCTGAGCCCTCACATCAATAATAGATCTGGAGAGAGGCAAGCTTAGTGGGCTAGCCTTTTGTTTTTCTTCCTCTGGGGAGCTATGGAAAGGCTGCTGAGAAAGAAATAGTAGTTCTCTAGCAAAAGAGAAGCCTCTGGCTACAGGGTGAATTAGGGGAGGATCTGAGGCATGTGGAGACTCTCTCAGGGTAATGGAGATCACTTCCCAATCAGGTAGACGTGAGGTAAGAGTAAGGTCGGGACAACCTACAACTGCACCTACCTTGGCTGAGCCTGCCTGCTTCCCGCCATGTTCTCAGGAATCAGTCAAATAGATTCAACCCCAAAAAAGCAAAGTCAGATCTGTGTTTTCTTAGTAGAAACAAGCAGGTCCCAGACTTGGGGGCAAGACAATCAAGTATTGTAGTTCTCTCTGGATAACGGGATTAAGGTCATTGTTTTCACTTTCTTTATTCTCCTGTGACTTGCTTAGTTTTTATGATGAACTTGCGATTTTTGTATAAAAATAATGAAAGTAAGAAATATGACTGTGGCACTTAGCTCACCACACAGAATTTCAAGAATCATGAATCTGAGGTAGGGGTATAACAACCATACAATATTCCCATCTTCATCAAATAAACACAACCCATTTGATTCTTTGATTTTTGAGAGCCAAAGAAAAAAGAAAGAAAAGAGGAGAAAAAGATCAAGACTTAGAAAAAATAAGAAGAGCACAGGAGAAACCTGATCTGTGAGATGTGGAGAGCCAGGCCAATCCTAGAGCATTTGATAGAGATGATCCTAGTCTTTTCCTCCTAACCCACACTCCTCGAAGTGGATCCTTCCATCACCCTAATTATCACCAAGTCCTGACATCCAGTTTCAGCCATTTACAATCAGGGCAGGACTTGAAGGGGGCTGAAGGGAGAATTAGGTTACTGTGAAATATGTGTATTTGTGTGTGTGTGTGCATGCACACGTGTGCACAAATGCACATACGTGCTTTATATGCATGTATATAGTGCTGTTTAAGCAAAACAGACTTATTCCAAACATGAACAGCTGGTATCTGAGAGAAGATATAGTCTTTACTTGAGTTTACTTCCCCTACCAACAAAAAATTTTGTTAATTTAAATAACTAATCTCTGTAAGACATAAATAAACAAGATGATCATAATGACAAGCAAGATTTAAGGGGAGTACAGCAGAATGCTTCACTCTTCTATGCCATATTTCCAGGGATCTAAGGTATCACTGAGCAGACAATGCACCATTATTTTATATGCTATTATGAAAAGAAAAAAGTGTTACCCAGCAAACTGTTAACTCAGTTCCTTCTTATCACATCAACTGCAGGACAGCTCTGGTCACGGGGATGTTCAAATGTGTATCTTAGACTCAATGAAATGCAACACCTCTCATCACTCACACACATCACTAACTGTGTGGTTCTTGAAGAATCTCTTAAGCTTCCTGGTCTGTTTCTTTGACTCAAAAAAGTGTTGGACTTCTATTGCTTATCTCATTTGTAAGATTTCTCTATGGTGTAAAAATTCTGTGGTTCCAGATCTCTGGAACCACTAAAATATTTGGTGATCCTGAGACCTTCCAAGCTGTGAAGAGCAGGAGCTCTGATGGGTTTTGCTGCTTGGAAAATCTCAAGGAGCTCCAGGCTTTCTGGCATCCCACCTCAGACGCAACAAGGAGGCACCAGGGAAAAGGCAGCCATCCTCCCTCAGCCACTGCTCTTCCTTCAACACCTCTATCCAGGGGTGGTCCCCACTGCTCATATATTTCCTGCTCCCTTTTCTCCCAGGCTAGAAGAGAAAGATTCAGAAAGGAAGACCTGAGGTCTCCTTCCATCTAAGCAAGACTCCAGATGGCTTTCTGCCAGTCAGGGAATGGCTGCCTGGGTAACCAAGTATTAACTGGAAGTAATTCCTATTCTCTCCTTTTGCTAGACTACTCATTCTTCTGGTTCCTCCCTCCTGTCTTACTAGAGAGTTAATAGTAAAAAATGATTTATTTAACTAGACTCTGCATTTTATAACCCCTGCCGGCTTCTAACAGCAAACTCCAAACCTCTTCTTACTAGAGGCTTGTCTTTAATGAGCCAGAACTACTTTTTCTCATCTAAATATTTTAAACCTAGTTGGAACACAGCAAAGAGAAGCAAGCTCAAAAGACAGAGTAGCTAGCTCCCTTACACCTTGATTTATCAATGGCTAGAGGTGGTATATTGAAATAGAGTTGTTGTTTCATAGCATCAAGATCAGTTGAAAATAAGAATGCTTTTGAAATGGGAAGGGAAAGGATTTTCTTTACCAAAATATCTAACCCTGCTAGCTTATCCATACCGACACAGTAGATTCTTTTCTTTAGTTATGTGGGTGGAGGATGAGGCCCAAAGTGAGAGATTCTGGGTCTGTTGTACAGAAAGGCAAGCCTCAAAAGGCATCCTTAGAAGAAGGTGTATGCAGAGAAGGAGATGGGTAATCCTGGGTGGGAGTGAACTACAGCTCCAAATCCACCCTCAATCCTTCTCCAACCTGCTGTGTGCTATGTACCTGGGAGGCTGACTGCTATGAGACATGTCAGCCTGCCCTCTGGCTTCCTGTTGTGTTTAGTCAATGGAAAGGACCTGCCAGGGATGAGAAGGTAGGATAGAGTAAAACTGAGACATTCATAGCCCTCATTCTGTCCCTGCTAGGTAGGCAGTGGCAGTTTCTCTGCAGAAGGTCAAAGCTCTTGCCAGACCTCTCCCACAACTACATGTCTCCATGGATTTCAGTAATCTCTGCAAGCCTCCAGAGAGGTCTCAACAGCTTACCACTGCTAACCCTTGGGTGCTTCACCATCCCAGGTTGAATCTCAACCCTCTAACACTTTGTTAATAGGTCCTGCAGTCACAACCCCCATGCATTTCTTTGGGTGTGATAATAATGTTGTGACTGTTTTTTAAAGTAACTTTATCTTTTAGAGATACATCCTGAAATATCTGGGATAAAATGATGTTGAAATGAAGCATGTTTGGCCATGAGTTGATAACTGGCAAAGCTAAGAGATTGATAAATGGGTTTCCTTTATAATTTTCTCTCTCCATTGTACATATTTAAATTTTTCCATCATAAAAAAGGTTTTTAATGGGAAAAAACTCTCCCTAATCACCCCTTTTGGATATGCTCTCTGCTTCCCATGGGTACCAGGTCTGAGACAGAAGAGGAGGAGCAGAGAACATCAATCAACATTATGAGCATCGCCTATTACATAATTTTGCCTGGAACTATCTCATAAAAACAATATGTGCTTTATTAAAAATAATGTGTTGTATTATTATTATTGTATTATTGTTGTTGTATTTTCTAAACTGGGACTAGACAGTAAAGCCTCACTAATTCACCTTCATTAACTAGGAGAACAATTTAATCTGAGAAAAAGATCTCTGTAATAAATTACTTTTTAATCTTTTTAAAAAATTGAACAATTTATTTCAACCTCAGACTGGCCTTCGTGCACTCTCCAATCTTATCTCACAAGGTACCTTTTAGCAAACCCTTATGGAAAAGTTATTTTATAGCTGATAGACATGCTCTTCCTCATACTAACAGAATTCCTGGCCCTCTCCACTTTATTCCAAAACTCAGCGGTTTCTTTTCTTCTTTTTAAAGATTTTATTTACTTATTCATGAGAGACACAGAGAGAGAGAGAGGTAGAGACACAGGCAGAGGGAGAAGCAGGCTCCATGCAAGGAGCCTGATGTGGGACTCGATCCTGGGACTGGGGGATCACGCCCTGAGCTGAAGGCAGATGCTCAACCGCTGAGCCACCCAGGTGTCCCAAAACTCAGCTGTTTCTAAACTCAGCTCCTTCTACCTCTTCTATAAAGTCTGTCTTGACCATATTAACCCAAAACAAACTCCTTAGGGATTACTATCTCTGCTTTACCAGTTACTGGGTAGCTTTGGGCAAGTACTTAACCTCTCAGTACCTCAGTTTTAGCATCTGTAAAATAGAGTTCACAACAATAAACATTGAGTGAGATTGTTGGGGATTGGCTGATACTCAGCATTCCAACATGTTAGCTACCATTATTATTTATTTTAAAAAATGTGTACTGAGCTTACACTATGGCTTTTTCCAAGTGCTGAGGATACAATAGTAAACAAAATTGAGCTCTTGCTCTCATGAAGCTTCTTTTTAGCAGGAGAAAGAGATAATTAACACAACAACATAAATATTACGGTTTCAAATAGTGCTAAGTGCTTGAGGAAACTAAAAGAATAGTTGAGCATCTGCCTTTGGCTCAGGTCATGGTCCCAGAGTCCTGGGATCAAGTCCTCCACTGAGCTCCCCATAGGAGCCCACTTCTCCCTCTGACTATGTCTCTGCCTTTCACTGTGTCTCTCATGGATAAATAAATAAAATCTTTTAAAAAAATAAAGATAAAACAAAGTAAAAATGAGGAAGGTATTAATTTTAGATAAGGTGGTTTGGACTGGCCTCTAAGAAGGTGACATTTTCATGAAAAGTCACATATTGAAATTCGTTTTTAAACTGGTTTCACTGTCTAAGAAAAAACACTTAAATATCAAAACACAGCAAACATTCGGGAACTACATGTTTTCCAAATAGTAGTGATAATCCCAAAACTCAAACTGGATTATCAATGGTCAAGAGACAAATTTGCTTTATAAACCTAAGTATCCATTTCAAAGCTGTATTTCACTACCATTTTAAATGTTCTCATCCTCCTTAATTGTCTTTTTCATACTGACCTAATTTATCAAATGGTGCTTTGTCGTCACAACTTCACGCTGTTGACAGATACTTCTCTTGCTGCTACTTCACAGACTTGGCCTTTTAATTTCTTCACCTTTAATTGTTTCCTAAGAAATTGCCTTCCCCCTGAATCACACCTTTAAACTGCTTTCATGCTACTGTTCCCCTGCTTTCCTTGTATATCAGAGTCACTGTCACTGAATTCTTTCATCTTCCCCTTTTGTATTCTTTCTTTTTTGGTCTCTTCTCTCCCATATATAGCCAAAAGGAGAGGAGATTCCAAAAGAAGCTACTAACCTAGGAGAAGGTGTGTGTCTGGAAGGAGGTGGGTGGCTTCACCGGTAGAAGTGGAGGACTCAGAGAAATAAGACGTGGGTGAGAAGTAACAAGAGTCCTACCATCATTTTCCTGACAATTTCAGAACCTAAGAATTAATAAAATAAGGATTTGTGTCAGAAAATGTCAGAAGATTCAGGAAGATACTGCAATGCTTATTTCCACTAAGGGAGGAAAAATCTCTGGTTATGAAAATTGTCACTTCATGAGTCGTTTGTAAGTCAGTTAATGGAACGAATTAAAATATATACATATATATATTTCTAGATATGTAAAATAACAGTGGACAGTTTTAAAGTCCCTGGGCTTTTCCCCTTGTAAAGCAATAAACAAGGCAAATATCCTGGCTACCCAAACATTCTTCTTTACTTCCTGCTCCTTTGCTGTGATTTTTCCTTCTTCATCATACACAGAATCCAAACTCACTCAAGATTAGAAAACATGAAAAGCTTAGAAATTAGATTCTTAAGATGAACTTCCAAGGAATTCACCTAAGACCACATAAATGTAGAGCCTTTCTTTGCCAGAAACTCAGCAACTCAGATGAATATTACTGCTTTCTGAAGTTGTGATAAATGAGGTCCACACAAAATCAGCCTGTTTTTCATCTGGTAGCATGTTCCACGTGAGCTCTGGAACTGAGCCGCTGTCCAAAGACTGGCTCATGCTCAGAACATTCCCAGGTGCCAGGAAAGGAGGCAACAACCGTCTGTGCTGGCAGCACTCTAGCATATGCAACATTGAAAGTTTTAAATATGAAAAAAAAAGCAATATGAAAGAAAATACTATTTTCTTTTCAGTAATGATAAAAAATATGTAGTTCCATTATCTCACAAGTTAAAACATTACAGAGAAGATACCTGAGAATTCCAGCCTTTTTCTCTCTCACATCCTCATACACAGATTTCCCTCATAAGAATATCCTATGTTGTCCTAATTTAAGTTCTTTTTATAAAAGAGATCTTCATGTTTCTTCTAAAATGACATGTTAAAATTAATATTGGTTCACCTTCAAGTGACCTCTGGTGTGAAACATTTTAATCTTCCAGAAACACCCTGATCAACGGAAATGATTTTTTTCTTCTTTGGTGTTTAGATTAGAAATTATGATATGCAGACATGAATTGGACAAAATTGAAAGTTTACTAAAAGAAGGAAATCACTGGCTCTAAATATCTTTTTTTAATATCTTTTTTTTAATGTGGAGATTGAATGTTTAAGAAAAGATCTGGTGTTTCCAGTGGCATGGCAAACGTGGGGAAAAAAGAGCAATCTGGGATGAAGACAAAAATGGGTGTGAACACTTAAAAACATTAAAACTGACAAAATATTGCTTTTCTATAATTATCAACCTATGCCAGCAATTCTAAACAACATAAGTGATAAAATACTCCTCTCAAAAAAAAAAAAACTGTTGAATATCTTCTAACATTTGCTATGGTTGGATTTTATGCAAACTAAGTTATATGCAAACTAAGTTAAAATATTTTATTACTCATCTTTTAATATACATTATAATCTACAAGCAAGATAATTCAGTTAATTCCTGTTATATAGCTGACTCCAGACACATGCGGTACAGATACACACATTCATGCCATAAGTAAATTCATGAAGACTCAGGAAGCATTCTGGCTCACTTTGGGCACAGTTTATGTCTTCAGCCCTCCAATCACTAAAATACTCTATATTCTTACATTTAAACAGATTAGAAATAAACAATGATAGGATATGAATTGTAAAAAAAGAAACAAGTTTGAATTAATTCATCACTCCAAGGGATCACTGGAATTTTAATTTTTTAAAAAACAAACATAAACTGAGGAAATAACACAAAATATGAGATGTAGTATTTTTGTTTGGTAAGTGCAAATTTTAGTTCATACACAAATATTTTACTGAATTTCAGTAATCATCTTTAAATTAAAATTTCTTTTTTATTATTCTTATTTGTCACTAAATTAGTATTCAATTCTAATATGCATTACTGGATAGACCAATGAATAAGAAAATCCCTTTTTTAAAAAATTCATATTAATATAATTAAAATCCATTACTTTTTTCCTTTTTGTACATAACTTATTTTATGTTTTATTTTTTACTGGCAAATTATATATATGAAGTCCAATAAAAATATATCCACCATCTATATGTCTTTTCTATATGTCATTATTATCATGCATTTCATTTCATATGAAATAATTTTGAATATAACATCACATGGAGGAGGAGAGGGTTAAAAATTATGTGCTCTGTGTACAAATACGCTATATATACCAGAGGATTTCTTGACTTGTTGTTGTTGTTTTAAGATTTTATTTATTTATTCATGAGAGACACAGAGAGAGAGAGAGACAGAAACATAGGTAGAGGGAGAAGCAGGCTCCCTGTGGGGAGCCTGATGCAGGACTTGATCCCAGGACCCTAGGATCATGCCCTGAGCCAAAGGCAAATGCTCAACCACTGAGCCACCCAGGTGCCCCTCTGGAGTTTTTTTACATTCTTTCTGACTTTCTAACCTTTTGTCTGAGTCCCAGATGTAACACAATTTACTTCAAAATTATGAGCTGGCCTAGGGTATGGTAGATTCTAAGGCAGCCAGAAGAAAATAACCCCTAAGAAAGTATAGAAAAAAGTGAAAATAACAACCAAGATACACATTCATTCATTCAGCAAATACATTCAACAAGTGGCTAAAATGCATCCAAAATTACACCAAGCACTGGTCTAGGTACTAGGAATGCAGCTGGGATAAGCTTCATGCTCCCTGATAGCTTATATTGTAATGGGAAAACACAGACAATCAATAATAAACATAATGAACAGGTAAGTTATATCACATGTTAGAAGATGATTAAATGTTATAGAAAAAATAAGAATAAATGCTACATGGAATAGGGGATCAGGAGTGCTAGGAGGTTGCAGTTCTAAATAGGGTGGATTGGTTGGTTGTCATTGGGAAGATGATGTGATGGACATGAGAATGAGCTGTGTGAACATCCGGGAAAAGAGCCATCAGGGCAAAGGCCAGACAGTACAAAGGCCATGGGAAAGGAACACACCTGTTTCCCCTGAGGAAGAGCAAGGAAGCCAAGGGTGCATGAAGCGAGTGAAAAGGAAGATGAGAGATGACTGAACAGGAAGAAGGGTCAGACTGTAAAGAGCTTTTTAAGCTTTTAAAAGGACTTTGTCTTTTACTCTGGGTAAATCAGGGAACTTCAGGGCTTTAAGCAGAGGAATGATATGATCCAACTTACAATTTTTATTTTTTTTAAGGATTTTATTTATTTATTCATGAGAGACACAGAGAGAGAAAGGTAGAGACACAGGCAGAGGGAGAAGCAGGCTCGATATAGGGAGCCCAATGCAGGACTCGATCCCATCCCAGGACCCCAGGACCACGCCCTGGGCCGAAGGCAGGCGCCAAACCGCTGAGCCACCCAGGGATCCCCCCAACTTACAATCTTTAAAAGAACAGCATTAAAATAAGGGAAAAAAACCACTTATGGGGCAATCCAGCTAAGACATCTGGCCCACATTCATCTCCAAGACAGACCTACCTGATTTAACTGGCTAGGAGTCCCTTTTTTTCCCTGATTTTTTTTTGCCTTGCAGCACTCCTGTACGTGAACACCCCATCAAGTTTCCTGGATTCAGTAAGGGCATTCTTTAGGTAAAGTTCTAAAGACACTGCCCTGATGCTAATATTTTACCATTTGAGATTAATTAATTCACCCTGAGTATCTTCAAGAGTCTTCTCTAAAACTATGAATTGCTCTTAGATATTTAACCTATGAAAATTAACTTTTTGATACAAATCAATTTATTCCATGTTAACTGAGAATTAACCAGCTGACAGGCAGGAATGAATGTCAGAAAACTGCACAGCAACACACACACACACACACACACACACACACACACACACACACATACACCCTCAATACTTAGATACTCATTATAAACTCACATTCTATCCACAATTGACTACAATGCTAATAGGTTCTGAAAGTATGCCTGAAGGTGTATAGAATGTCCTACTATGATATCTTTTCTACTTGTTTCCCTTATTTTGGCATGTTAGTATAGAATAAGGATGATATGAGGGGAGAGAAAGAGAAAAGGGAATCCCAGAAGCTGTGAGTGGCAGCAAAGCTATGAAGTAGGAAATGCAGAGGCAAGGACTCCTGGAGAAAGATCTGTCTGTCTAAAATTTGACCCAGTGCCAGCTCCTACATCAAGCCAACACACTGTCTGAGCATTAAGGAAAAACCTTGCCCCTCAAGCCCTGCCCTCACCCCAACCCTCACCTTCAGGAGAGATGACTAAATGGTGTCTCTTTGTAGCCTAATTGGTCCTCTTGGTTCCTGACTGTTATTTTAAAGACTACTATTACATTCATCCCATTTAGATCTCTTGTCAGTAAAATTTCTTAACATTTCTTTGTCACAATGGAAGGCTTTTAACTACTCAATTGTTTTTTTTAATGTCTCCTCCAAAAATAGCACTGTTAGAAACAAGATGAAAAGCATCAGGTGGGCACCAATTTTTTCCCATATTTTCCACCAAAAATTGAATCTGAGGCTAGAATTGAGCAAATACAAGAAATGCTATTTCTTGAGGTGCTTGGGTAGCTCAGTCAGGTAAGTGTGTATGTGTGTGTGTATATATATACACAATCTATTTTTGTATAATACAAAATAGATTACATATAAGCATATATATATACATATATATATAATAGATTGTTACTCAGCCATAAAAAAAATGAAATCTTGCCATTTGTGACAAGGATAGACCTAGAAAGTATTATGCTATGTAAAATAAATCAGAGAAAGACAATACTATATGATGTCACTTATATGTAAAATCTAAAAAACAAACAAATAAAAAACAGAATCTTTAAAACAGATAATATATTGGTGATTGCCAAATGGAACAGGGAAGGAATGGGCAAAATAGATAAAGGGTATTAAGGAGTACAAACTCCCAGTTATAAAATAAACAAATAAATAAATAACAGAGATGAAATGTACAGCATAGAGAATGTAGTCAATAGTATAATAATGTTGTATGGCGACTACACTCATCCTGATGAACACTGAGTAATGTATAGAATGGTCAAATCAATATGTTATACATCTGAAACAAACATAACATTGCATATTAATTTTAACAAGTTTTCTCTATTATTTGCTAACACCAGATACCTTGCCAGCGCTCACAGTTCTGAGCCGGTGATTACTCAGTGTTATCAACTCATGCTTCAGAAACACAGATTTGAATACTTATATTATTAATGCCTTCTTTCCTTTTAGGACAGTCAGCAATGGGCACACAGGGAGCCCTGTACTGAGCATGATAGATTAGCCTCTTTTCCACATGTGGCAGCTTCCATCCAAGGAAATCTCATGAGGAGATGGCAAATCCCTATTTGATATTATTTAAGGACAGTACAAAGCTTGCCTTGATTCTATCCCCACAAAGTTTCTCCACCTGAACAATGATGCCTTGACATCATTAACATGGAGCAAAGACTGTACCATAAGAGTTGACTCTTAAAATGTAAAAGTAATACAGCCAGAGGGAAAATTAATACATTTACACTAACATGAGAATGACAAGTGTCCTACTCCTTCCTTAGAACAGATCTGTGAAAGCAGAGTAGAAAGAGCCTGGAACCTTTTGGGTTTTGTTTTGTTTTGTTTTGTTTTTTGTTTTTTTGTGTGCATGTGTGGCAGTTTTAAGTTATTAGTTTTCAAAATCAGTACTTTTTAATGGAAACAACTTGACCATAAATCTGTCACAGAATTTTGAGACCCATTAAAACAAAAGTTTAATGAGAAAACAAAAAGAAAGAAAGAGCCTGGGAGATGCAGATTCTGAAGGGCAAGAGTATTGTCAAGTAAGATCACAAGTCCCTGATAGCCTAAGACCCATTAGGAAAGGTAAAATGGAGAGAAACTCTCCCACAGATATCTCCTAATGGTGCCCTTTGTCACCACAATGAGCACTTAAATGCTAGAATACCCATCTCATCCTCATTCCTATTCAAACTCCCCAAAGAATAGGGTATTCCTATGGTGTTAGCTATATTATAAATTTCTAAACATTACTATAGAGAAAAAATCTAATTTTATAATTTCTACTTAAAAATCAGAAATGTAGCTGAAAGGGAAAAGATGTAAAAGGTAAAAAAAAAAATCCACTGAGAAAGAGAATCATGCAGGGGCCACCTTGTACATATTAACCTTCACTACAACAGTAAGATCAGGCCTGGTATGCAATCGAGTCCCCTCTAGTATTGCTCACTGACACCAGGATGTGTTCTCTGACATTAGCTCAACTCCAAACTCTTTTAACTACCCAAGTATAACCTTCTTAGTAATTGTTCAAGGAGGCAAGGGACAGCATACACATTCCTCAGCCTGTGTTTTAAGACCCTTTATAAACTGAGTCCTCAGTCTATTTTGACTCCAGCCATAACTCTCCCCACAATCCTACTCTGCCCTACTACTCCTACTACTCCCCTACTTAGCCAAACAGAAACATTTGAGGGTATTCAAATCTCTCTCTTAATTCTTGACCTTTGGTATAATCAGAGTATCCAACCCTAACTCCATATACCAAAATCCCATTCACCTTACAAAACTACCCCAATGCTTCCTGATGCATTTCGTGATCCATCTGACTGGATGGAATTTTCCTTCCTCTATATATCTAGCACCTATGTCTACAGAATACATTAAAAATAGACCAATTCCTAGCAAGATTGACATAAAGCCTCACAGTAAAAGCCTATTTACCTTAGTTCCTCTTGCCTGATATATCATGTCTGGCTTGCAACAAAAAATTGCAAGGCATCCTAAAAGGCAAGGAAAAAAAGCCAGTCTGAAGACATAAAACAAGCATCAGAACCAGATTCATATACGGCACAGATTTTGGAATTATCACACAGGGAATCTAAAGTAATTATGATTAATATGTTAAGGGTTATAATGAAAAAATTCGGCAACATGAAAGACCAGGTGGATAATGTAAACAAAGCTATGGAAACTCTGAGAAAGAATCGAAAAGGAATGACAGAAATATAAAACACCTTAATAGAAATAAAGAATGCCTTTGATAGTTTTACCAATAGACAGGACATGACCAAGTATCAGTAAACCTGAAGATACGGAAATAAAAATTTACCAAACTGATGTGTGAACAGAAAAAAAAAAGTATGAAATAAAACAACTACATACTGTTGCCAGCCAGATATCTGAGGTGTTCCCCATCCCATTCCATTACCCAAAGGGCCACCTATGCATTGGGTTGAGGCAAGTTTATCAGCTCAGTTACCAATCATTCAAGGGACCTTGCCATCATGGAAGGACCAAGAAGGAGAGTATCTAAGATCCTCGGCAATGTAGTGTCTAAGCAACAGGTGACCCCAACAAGAATCTATGTATAAATGTGATGTGGGTGTTTTAATCTTTCACGCCTGCACACATGAAAATTACTACTCATTTAATCATCTTAATAAAATGTCTGTCTCTTGTCATCTTTCTTATTATGTATGCATTACTGTTTATCTCACTCGGGTATTTTGAGGCTTAATTAATAATGTGCACTGATTTGAGCCTTGGGGGGGAAGCTGAAGAAAATGCCTTATGTATATATTTGTACTATGGAGAATATAGTATCATGATAAATATGCTGTAACAGCATAAAGTGAAAAGAACTCTGGGCTAGACAAGTGAAGGGGATGATGTGGGGAACAGAGACATGGAAATTTGTATAAACCATGGCTAAAGAGATAACCAAGGCAGATATCTTAGCAAGAAAAACTGATTAGGTAAATTATAAAGCAGAAATACGTCGAACTTATTATCGTCTTGGGGAGACGGTTCAAATGTATGAAGGTTCAAACCAAGAAACATAACAGGTAATTGGCTAGATATTCTCCATTGCCTCTCCAGATACACTGTCCACCTTCTCCACTCTGCCCCAGGGGTCTAACCTTTATGGTCTACATTAAAGGGTGCCTTCACTATGGCTTCCTGTGAAGACTAAGTCGCAGGAGGTCAGAAAGCAGGAGGAGAATGAAACAAGAGTAATTTTCTTAGCACTCCCCACTATGCTGTGGGTTGACAATGGCTTTATTCCTCTACCAAGGGTCATAATTGCTGGCAGGCAGTCATCTCCTACCGTCCCTCCCCAGACACCTTCAGTAATAGGAGGGGTATCATTTTCTACTTTTACAGTATCCCTTGCTGACTTCCCTTAGGAAGTCTGCCCACATTCTTGAAACAGTCCCTTTATGCCTCCCCATCTGTTACCTGCCTAGATCCTTATTGATACAAGCATAAAATATGAACACATAAGAATAAGCAAAATTATATATATATATATATATATAAAACAAAGACTTTTTAGTTTTAACAAAATAGATCTTACACAAAAGAAATGTAAATAGGATTTACCTCCTCTGTGGGGTTTACAACCCAAAGAGTTGGTTATGCCTTCCTCTGTGTTCTCACATCTCTTTTTCACAGCATATAATTATCATGAAATTGTGGTGGGCATGAAAGCAGCTTACACAAGAAGGCTTCATTTAAGGAGAGCTTCATGAAGTGAGGGAATCTGAGAATTACAAAAATGCCAAGAGGTCTGACCCTTGGAATTATATCAATTCAAACCCCTGTAGTTGGTGTCCACGTGGCTTGTGCACAACCAAGAAATGCCAAATGTTGCCCAATTCAGTAAGGCCTTTCTTATTTTAATATATCTATCTTTTCAGTCAGATAGTGGGATCAAGAGCAGAATTTTTCATGGTCTTTTTGGTCCCAGTTCTAGCCATTGCTTAATAAACATCTGTTGATCTCCTACTCTCATTGAGAACACACAATAAGGACACAATCAATGTTTATTAATGAACTCAGAATTACCTTCCAAGATGAATTTCCTTTCAAAAACAAGCATAAGCTGTTTAAAAGAACACATTTAATATCAAAGCATCCAGGTTATAATAACCCCAACATCATGTACCTTGAAATGTTAAATATACAAGCTTGGGGTTTTGTTTTTGTTTTGTTTTTTTTTTTTCATTTTTGAGACCAAACTATTTTGAGAGAGGATCTATTTTTGAAAAAGGAATGCTCATGTCAAAGCAAGCAGAAGTGGTTCTTTTACACCTGATTTCAGAGAAGAACTGCATGTCTATCTGTAAAACCAAAGCGTGTCTCCAACCCCTAATGTCATAACATTACATTTAAAGGGTTTCCATACTGGGCAGTCCGGTGGCTCAGTGGTTTAGCACCACCTTCAGTCCAGGACGTGACCCTGGAGACCTGGGATCAAGTCCCATATCGGGCTCCCTGTATGGAGCCTGCTTCTTCCTCTGCCTGTGTCTCTGCCTCTCTCTCAATCTCTCTCTCTGTGTGTGTGTGTGTGTGTGTGTGTGTGTGTGTGTCATGAATAAATAAATAAAATCTTTAAAAAAATAAGGAGTTTCCATACAAATAGCAAACAGCAGTGCACCTAAATGACCTCCAAAGCCATCAGCCTATGGACCATAACTGGCACCAACCAACTCCCTGACATAAATCCACATTTGGTGTTATTTTTTTTTCCTCCACATCATGAACTCCTGGACCTTCCTCTGAATGATGCTTAGACATGTTCCTCCTTCATAGCACCTTCTGTGTCAGGTCTCCCTGCCACAGACCTTTGGAGCCCACAGCTTCTACTCTCAATACCTTGACTCTTTTCATTTTTACACTCAAGTTCAATTTTTCTCCAGTGCAATAGCTTCCTATCATTCTCCTGTCTGCAAAACCCAAATGGCTCAGATTAAGATTAATATACTCAGACCCACAGGTCATCTGTAAAAATGATCATATAGGGGCACCTGGGTGACTCAGTCAGTTAGCGTTCAACTCTTGGTTTCACCTCAGGTCATGACCTCAGGGTCATAAGATCGAGTCCCATGTTGGGCTCCACGTTCATGAGGGAATCTGCTTATCCTTCTCACTCTGCTCCTCTCTCCCTCCTCAAATAAATAAATATATAATCTTTTAAAAAATGATAATAGGATGGTCCTCAGGGTCCATTGCTCTGATTTTAGCATTCTTCCACTCAACTCATCTGATCTCATATAATAATCCTCTGTCACTTGGCCTCTTGGTGTCAGTGCTTCTCATATCTAACATTTGCTGGGTGCCTGAAATAAGAAGAGCACAGTGCTGAGTTCTAGGAATACGAAAATTGTCCCTTCCCTTGACATGTAATAGCAATTACCATTTCTGAGCACTTCTACATAGGGTATCTAAGCAGGGTTCATTTTATCCTCACAACAACCCTATGATGAGGCACAACTGATGACCCCATTTTATAGATGAGAAAACTGGCCCAAGTCACACAACTAGTAAGTGGCAGAACCAAGACTGAAACCTAGATAGTTTGATACTGAAAAGTCTGTATTTAAAAGTACGAATAAAATACTGAATAACAAGATCTTAGTTCTGCTAAGATCTCCAGCATGAAGGGTTACATGAGATCCAAGATGCTTTCCACCTGTTCTCTTGTGTCAATGTCATGGCCCCATCTGGAGCTTTTATCACATACTCTCAGCTGACTAATCTCCATCTCCAGCCAGCATTGTGTGAAGGCCCAACATTCACCTCCAGAGAGCCATCAGAGTCATTGAATTGACTCCTATTTGTGCTTTATTATTCTGTACATGATGAGATTGTTAGTTTGTACATATACTACATCTGACGTCATTTGTTCCTAACTTGTTCTCCTTGCCACGGTTAATCTCTCCAACCAATCTAGCAAGGGCACCTCCAGCTAAGCCTGGTACAGTGCTTATCAAATAGCAAGCAAAGTTTGTTAACAAATCAAATAATTCACTTTATCCAGGGTGTCAAATAGAAACCATCCAGATCTGAGGACACTCATTCACCTTGACCTAGCAGAGCCTCCTCCATCAATCCACCAGGGCTAAATTGACAACAAGGCTCCAGTCAACACTCCACACTTCTATCTCCTTGACTTGTATCTTGCCTTAAATGATAATATAAACACTGAGCCTCCAAAGTAGTGAAAGAAACTTTTATTTTCTCATGGTTCCACTGCCCAGGTTTTTTATATGATATTGTAAATCCAAAACTGCTATAAAAGTTAGAAGCTTCAAAGTGCCTTTATAGGATTTTGGATTGTGGTCAAACGCTTACCTTCAGTATTCTCTTACCAGTGGTGGAATTTCCTCCCCAGATACCTAATACAAGTACATTGGCTGTACTGGGAAGACCTGCAGACCTAAGCAGATTTGAGCTATTTTCCATCACTCATCATTGTAAATGTGTTTGTGTTTTAACTGTGGGGTATTCTTAAACCTTTCTGCTGGTGATGCTTTCAGTAAACAATAGTAATTCTCAAGGGCCTTATCATGAATGCAGTGATTCATCTCCAGCACAGAGAAGTGGCTTTATTTAGAACTGGCCAGAGGGGGAGGAGCATCATTATATTCCATTTGCTATAGGATCTGCAGAATTCGGTCTCATTTGCTCTGTGTAGCAGGTCCAGTTTACTCTTTTTCCTTTATCCTGCTATAAGAATCACATACCTAAATATTAAGCAAATATCCCCACATCGATGCTTTACCCAAAATTATTTCTTAATTGGTTCAAACAAAATGTACTTTGCATACCCTCCTTCAGTCTAGTTTGTGAGGCCCACAATGGCTGCCTGAAACATAGGAGACATTAAATAAATGTTTGACTAATATTTCCAAAGCAATAAAAGCAAAGAAAAAATAGAGAGAAGAAGAGAGGGAGGTGAAGTTAGTAACTGCAGGTGAAAAGAAGACAATGTCATAGACTACATCTGTCTGGTTCATAAGCAACTGAGCCCTACAGGGTTAAACATCTTTCTTTGACCTCAAGGGCTAAACATCCTCCTCTTGAGTTTTACCACTAGGAGGACTTTGAGAGAGAGAGAGAGAGAGAGAGAGAGAGAGAGAGAGAGAGAGAGAGAGACAGCAATCAGTTTAGAGCAATTCATCCCCATTGTCGGAGAAATACAAGTCAACACATTTTGACCTCTGAAGGTAGACTGCATAAGTAATATACCAGGTATCTACTGCCATGATAGTACTACATAACAAACAGCCACAAAAACCTCATCAGCATTCAGCACTAAGTATTTATTGTTTATGTCCCAGTCAGCTGGGGTTGGCCAGATGGCTCTGATGGCCAGATTTGCTCCTATGTCTACAGTGTCTACAGTCACTGGCTGTTAGCCATTATCAGCTGGCTTTGGCTGGGACAACTGAAACTACTCAGCTCTGTTCCACATGTCTGGTAACCTCCAGTGGACATGGGCTCATGGCAGTAGAGGCAGTAGAGGAGGGAACCAGAAATACACAAGGACTCTTGAGGCCTAAGCTTAAAGCTTGGTCCTCACCTCTATCTCATTCTACCGGTCAAAGCTAACCATATGGCTGAATCCAAGGGCAGGGAATTTTGACCCGCCTTCAGTGGAAATGGACGATAAGGTTACATGGCAAAGGGGGTTGTACAGAGAGAGATGAGGAAGTGAAGCCAGTAATGCAGTCTACTACAGGTATATTTATATAAAAATAAAAACTATAGTATTTTTAGCTACAAAGATAAAACTCAGGCATATTCTCAAATATTAAACTAAGAAACCAATTTGAAAAAAGGTTCTTATTTTTTCTAATAAATATCTAGTTCAATCATTATTTTTTAACTCCAATCTTGTTATTACAATTAGTTAAGTATTCACTTAAGGTAAGTAACATTTAGGTTGAGAATGAGTTGGTTTCTTTCCTCTCTGGGTATTCTTTATTCTTTATTCAAGTGATCTGGCAAAATATTTATGAGATAATAAAAAACTTTAAACAGTTTCATAAGTCTATGGAAATGGTCAATTTCTTTCTAATTTTTGGAGAAAAGGTGAATTGAACCTGTCTGATATAACAAAGATTATGAATAAATTAGAAATTTACTTCAGTATTTTAAATTTATTTTTTTATTTTTTATTTTTTTTTGATAGTCACAGAGAGAGAGAGAGAGGCAGAGACACAGGCAGAGGGAGAAGCAGGCTCCATGCACTGGGAGCCTGATGTGGGATTCGATCCTGGGTCTCCAGGATCGCGCCCTGGGCCAAAGGCAGGCGCCAAACCGCTGCGCCACCCAGGGATCCCCAGTATTTTAAATTTAATAAATACTTTCATTTCATAGTTTTGACAAAGTAAAGGCAAATCTGATTCCTAGATTTGTATTTCTCATCTGATTCAATTATGTAAGTTTATATTTTGGAAATACCAACTCACTCACATCAGGATCTAGACTAAATCACTCTTCGATATCAGAAGCTTCGGACTGAAAGAAGCTTGAAATGACATTACATCTCTGCAAAAATCAAAATCTCTATTTCTGGGTTCAGTGCACTTGACAGTTTAACTACCTACATTGTTTTTATCATATGAAAAAGAAGACTAATTTCACATCCTTTAACCTTCTAGCAATGAAATAGTTCTAGAGAATATAATGAATATAAAAGGGATCAGTGTTCGAATTACATTCGTTTATAGTTAATTGGAAAGTTTCTTTTGTTGTTGATGACCAGGGCCTTTTTGCCTGTCCATCAGCTAGTGGCTATCACTCTAATGTCTTAATCTTCAAGTGGACATTCCTTCAATTCAATACAATTATGGTAACCCATAAGTTAATATAGTCCCATAAGAGAGATGCCATCATTACCCAGATTTATGGGCAGAACCACATCCATAAAATTTAGATAATTGCTTGTGTACTGCCAGCCTATTTTGCCTGTTAATATAAATAATATTCTCAACATTAGCTACCAAGAGGACAAATTTCTCATAACTGACTCTGTACTTAATTCTGTCAGATAATCTCCTCTGCAATTTGATGAAGAATATACTGTGAACAATTTCTGACAACCTTCATTTTTCTAGTGTGTTTTGCTGAAGAAGCCCAATCTGTTGTTTGTTTGGGGTTGTTACCACATTAAATTGATTTAAGGACACCATTTTCCATTCTTCTGTCTTCCATGCTCTGTTAACTTATGTCACATTTATTAAAACTCATGGTTTTGCATGCATGTTTCAATTTGTGGTAGCAAACTGATGCAATGCAGTTTCTCCCCTTTTCTGTAAAAATGATGTTGAACAACTGCTGCTATCATTAACATATCACCACATCATAGGTCAACTCAACATGAAAAGACCTGCACAATATACTGATCAGAAAATACTACCTGGGGCATAGAATACATGTGAAGTACCTTTTCAAATAAAAACTTGAAGGAAGTAAATAGAATAAATGCATAAAAGAGGAACATATGTTTTATGTCACCAAATTATGCATCATTATTTTAAATAGCTAACCAAAGTGTTATAGGTACTAAAGCTTCATTTAAATTTTAGTCCATTTGCAGTTTTTTCAAATTCCCAAGGCGATTGGGGTGGGGTGGAATAACTTCTCAAGGGAGCTGAACTCTAAAATCTGTTTCTGGGAGATACTGCAAATTGTGGTCTCAGATTCCAAACTGTTCCAAACAAAGCTCTCTGAGCTCCTGTACACTAATTTATGACATATCTGCTTACACCCGCTAGGTTTGCACTTTATCACCAGTCTCAGGGAGCCCATCAGGGCTTACAAAGGAAAGGAAGTCTGAGAGACATAAAAAATATTGACACCAAGCTAGGGAGCATTTTATATTATTTACAGCACAGGAAGAACCCCTGGAAGTGCTGAAAATGAAGGTCATGGTCTGAACAAGTATGAGGACTGGGTTGCCATCCTCACATTCTTCATGTTATTAAAACAAAATGTCTACTCATACTTGAAGTTTCCCAAAGCCCTATATTAGAGAAGAGGTATGAGACTGGAGCACAGGAGTACACACCTCCCACTTTCACTCCCACCTCCCCAAAGAACACTTAACACTGACCCTGCTCCGGCCAGGCAGACTGACTTATTCCTGAATGTATCTTGTGCTTCCCACCTTCAAGCCTCTCACACCTAAATTTTAGCCATATTTTAAGCTCCATCTCATTTCCCACTTCCTAGACTTCCATAAATACTCCAATCCAAAGTGAATGCTCTCTCCCTCTAGAAAAATTATAGCTTTTAATTTTCCCTACCATCCATGTATCTAGATATGACTTACATAAATATGTACTGTTTCCCTAACAGGTTATACATTTTGTAAGGATAAAACCATGTCAGAATGTTCATTTAGCCCCCTAAATGACTAATATTGAGCCTTCCTCAAAGGAAATGCATAACTTAAATTTGCCTTTTGTGCTTTTAATATATTTTTATATTTTAATTTTTAATATTTTCTTCCTACAAAAATAATACAATGTCATCATACATAAAACCTTCAAATGTAAATGGGAATGTAAAAGCCATAACCTTCATTGATGTCCATTCAAAAGTGTTAATTGATGGAAAAGGAAGAGTTTTCATCATTGACTCGGGCAGGTGTTTCAGGCTAGAGTGAAGCTTAAATTTTTCATATCATTTTCTGGAAGATATTCAGTGAAAACCTACTTTCCTTTATAGTGGTGGAACCCTGGGTAGGTTAACTCCATAGAGGTGAGACTTCAGAGTGTGAGATGGAGTACTATATGTCCCCATGTCAAATTTCAATTGAAGCGATACTCCCAGGACATTTCAAATGGCTCCAACTTTTACAGAGGCTTAAAGAGTGAGGTTGTAGCTTTTCCTGAGCATTGTTAATACTTACAGTCAAGAACAATGGCTATGGAACATATCCTCATAATCATCTTCTCAAATATTATAGTTTTGCAACTTGCAGAGAAGACTGGAGGAAAAAAATACTACCATAATTTAAGCAGCTTTCTCTATAAGCTTCTGCATCTCTAAAAGTTAGAGCCCAGCCCATCCAAAAAGCTCTTCTTCAGTATCTGTTTTCAGGAAACATTTTAATCATCAATTCGAGCATCAGAAAACAAAAACAGAAAAAGAAAACGATTTAATTAAAATTCCTTAGAATTTTAGCATTAACATTCTATCTCTATCATAACATGAATTATACTTGAAGCATGATCAAGTTACATTAGCCCCCATCTCAAAGATGAACAGCCCCACTGGTGTGAGAGGGTACCCAGAGAAAGGCAAGACCAGCTTTTACCACCAGCTGACCCACAGGCTCAGAGTTCCTCCAAGGACTCTTAGTCCAAAGACTAGCCTCTACCCCAGCTCTGCAAGCAGCTAGTGCTGTGCTTTTAGTAATAGAATTAGCATTTCTCTGCCTCAATTTCCTCAGGGTATGCTGAAGCAGTAGGATGATAACAGTGAAGAATGTGGGCTTCACAGTGGTGGTGTGACAAAGCTAGTTTCAAACATTATCTCTGACATTGCTTTGCTGTACAACCTTGTTAATATAATCAATCTCTCTAAGCTTTGGTTTCTTCATCTATACAATGAGAGTAATGCTCATGGGACTATGGTGAAAATTAAGTAAGCTAATGTATGAGTGACAGTAAACTTCAGCTATTACCATTATCACTATCAACAATATTATTATAAGAGTTAAGTTATCTTCCACTCCTAACAGTTTATTAAATAATAGTAGAAGACTCTGGAGAAAGCCCCCATTCAGCCTGTAACTTTCATTGCCATAAGATTAATTTGCTCCTAAATGCTCCTTTGCACCATAATGAAAAGGTAAGGCACCCTGTCAACTTCAGAGAATCCCAGCTCAAGAATCAAATACATTTTATTTTTAAAATTAAGAACATAAATAACACTTGGAAAATAGTCCCATTTCAACAACGTCCTTGATGGTTAATCTATAAGAAACTCATCTAACTAGCTTTCCTTGAAAGACTGATTATAAGATAGAGAAAATGTGAATACCAAGCAATGAGAATGATTTTAGAAAGACGTCCAGGGAAATCAGCATGAATTACTCCTTATTACACATAAGGAAAATCATTTTTAGAGACTTTATATCAAAAGGATAAATAAACATAAGTCAAGACATATTTTCCAGGGATTTCCAGGTAACATGGTGATTTATACACAGATGCCTAAATCTCCCTCCCTCCCAGACCCTAATTGAAATGATAAACGGAATATAAAAATGTCAATATAAAGCTTCTCTTTTGACTTCCTTAATCTTATTAGGCATTCTAGATATTGGGATCAAATAATAATCTCCTTGTAGATAATTTCCAGTTTTGTCTTTGGCACACAGGCCCTACATTGACCTTGGTTCTCCTTGCTTGTGTATCTTTGCTGTCCTTCTCACAATATATGTTTCTCCATTCCCACTCATTTGTGTTTACCACTTTTTTCCACTTTATTGAAATATACTTTATATATACAAAGTTGCACATTTTTAATGTACACATTTTGATGACCTTAGACATATACATAGATTTGTGATACTATCACCACAAACAAGGTAATAAATATATCCATCACCTCCAAAAGATTTCTCATGTCCCCTTGCTTGTGTGTGTGTGTTAAGAACACTTGGTTTGAAATCTACCCATTTGACAAGTGGCAACACCATACTGTTAATCATAGGCACCATGTTGTACAAGCAGATCTCTTTATCTTCTTCACTTTGTGCAACTATAATTTTATACTGATTGAAAAACTCCCATTTCACTCTTCTCTCATTCCCTGGCAACAACCATCTGTTCTCTGCTTCTAGGAGTCCAACTAATTTAGATAGCTTATATAAGTGGAATCATGTGGTATTTGACCTTTTGTGACTGCCTTATTTTACCTAGTGCAATGTTTTCCAGGACTATTCATGTTGTCACAAATGGCAAGATTTTCTTCTTTTTTTAAGGCTGAATAATATTCTATCATATGTATGTACCATATATTCTTTATCTACTTGTCTGTTGATAGACATTTGGGTTGTTTCCAAATCTTGGCTAATTGTGAATAATGTCACAATAAACATGGAGTGCAAATACTCTTCTAGATTCTGATTTCAATTCTTAGGATATATACCCAGAAGTTGGACTGCTGGATCGTATGGTAGTTCTATTTTTAATTTTTTAAGAACCTCCACGCAGTTTTTAATAGTGGCTGTACCATTTTCCATTCCCACCAGCAATGTACAAGGGTTCTAATTTCTTCATATCCTTGCAGCACTTGTTAAATTTTGTTATTTTGATAATAGTAATCCTAAATGGTATAAGGTGATATCTCATTGTGCTTTTGATTTCAATTTCTCTGATGATCAGTGATGTTGAAGACCTTTTCATATACCTGTTGGCCATTTGAATGTCTTCTTTAGAGAAATGTCTATTCAAGTACCCATTTTTTTCAATTGAGGTGTGTTAGAGAGCTTTAGGGGATGTTTTGGCTTTGTTTTTAGGAGTTCCTTATATATTTGGTTTTGGTTATAGGAGTTCCTTATAGGATCCCTGGGTGGCACAGTGGTTTGGCGCCTGCCTTTGGCCCAGGGCGCGATCCTGGAGACCCGGGATCGAATCCCACATCAGGCTCCCGGTGCATGGAGCCTGCTTCTCCCTCTGCCTGTGTCTCTGCCTCTCTCTCTCTGTGACTATCATAAATAAATAAATTAATTAAAAAAAAGGAGTTCCTTATATATTTGAAGATTAGCCTTTTACTCAGCTCTATGGTTTATAACTATTTCTCCCAATCTGTAGGCTGTGCCTTTTAACTCTGTTGTTTCCTTTGCTGTGAAGTTTGATATTAACCCCACTTGTCTATTTTTGATATAACCCCACTTGTCTATTTTTTCCTTTGTTGCCTGTGCTTTTGGTGTCATATCCATGAAATGATTGCCAAGACCAGTGTCATGAAGATTTTCCCTTATATTTTCTTCTAAGATTTTTAGTTTCGAGTCTAAGTCCTTAATCCATTTGGAGTTGATTTTTTTTTAGTATTAGACAGAAAATTTGCACATGCAAATTTGCATTTGCACATGTGGATATCCAACTTTCCCAACACTATTTGCTACCTTTCCCCATTGTGTATCCATTGTGACATCCTTGTTGAAATTCAGTTGCTTATGAAGTGTAGGTTTTTATTTCTGGGCTTTATATTCTATTTCATTTGTCTTTATGCCAGTACCATATTGTTTTAACTACTGTAGCTTTGTTATATGTTTTGAAATCAGAAAATGTAATGCATTCCTGATTTCATAATACATCACTTTCTTTAATACCTAATTCAAGCCTTTTTGCCTATAATAAACCTTGTCTTGCAACTCTACTCACCTAGCCTTATTGTCCTACAACACTGTCCCTGGTATTCTAATCTCACAACAGTGAAATTTCATATCAGTGATTTTGTTCGTGTTATATCATTTATATTCTATTTCAATGTTATTTTCTCCCCCAAACAGAAATATACCTTCTATAGGATAAAAAAGGTTTGCTGCTTCTTTGAAACCACCATAATGCTTTCAATGTTCCTTTGAGTTTTTCCTGAAAAAAGCAAATAATTAATTAACTAATCAAAGGATAGATGACAGAGCTACATTTTTCTTCTCAATAATGGCCAATTATTATGATGATGATAATGACAAAATTCTCCCCAAAGAAATTTATTTTGTAGTTCATGTTATGTTAATTTTGCATGTCAAACTCCAAAAACACCATTATTCTCAGCATATTGTGTGTCAAAAATCAAAAATTCTGAAATTAAGACAAGCTTCAGGAAAAATAATGGTCTCTGGAAAAGAAAAATCCACAAAAACCTTTTATGATGCTAATATCAGGATTCAGAATTAACACCTGCCTTGTAGCAGAACTATGTTAAACTATAATCCTATGTATGGTTATTCTTGAGGAAAAATACATTCTGATACCTGTGATAGATCTGACTCTGTGTAATAATGAATAGCACCAGAAGTGAAGTCAACACTACGGTTGTTAAATCTACCACATCCCAGTGCCTGCATTAACCTTGGCTGCCCAGAAGCCAAAACTATTAGAAGGGGTATCTGGGGCTCTGGGCCATGGTGTGCCCTAAAGTCATCACTAAAGATCATGTAGAATCCAAGGAACCAGCCAAAAAAGATACGTGCCCTTTAAAGGTAGATGTTTTTAAGTTTATGGCAACCTACCCAAAAAACTGAAATGGTCAGTGAACCGAGATAAATATGTAAGAAAAATAGTTTCCAAAGTAACAGTCTTAAAGAGAAGAGTAAATTAATCAAATTTTAAAGAGGAAAAAAAAGGCTTGTTTACATTTGCAAATGTAAAGATGGCAAATTATTGCTTAAAATTATATTTCATTTCATCTAAACTGGTACTGTATAATTTCTCTATTAATCTTGAGGGCATTATGCTAAGTGAAATATGACAGAGAAAGACAATCACTGTATTACCTCTCTTACATATAGAATCGTAAAACAACAACAACAATAACAACAACAAAACAAGACCATACAGAAAACATAAATTTTTTTAATTTGGAAAACAGTGGTACTGAGAAATAGTCCTTCAATAATGTAGTGTTTAATATTTTTTGCTTTAAAAAATAAATGCATTTGTGTTTTCTTTTTTTAATTTAAATTTAATTAGCCAACATATAGTACATCATTAATTTCAGATGTAGCTTTCAATAATTCAATAGTTTCATATAACACCCAGTGCTCATCCCATCTCATATCATCCTTAATGCCCATCAGCCAGTTACCCCATCTCTCTACCCACTTCCCCTGCAGCAGCCCTCAGTTTGTTTCCCAGAGTTAAGAGTCTCTTATGGTTTGTCTCCCTCTCTGATTTTTTCTATTCAGTTTTCCCTCCCCTCCCTTATGGTCTTCTGCACTATTTCTTATATTCCACATATGAATAAAACCATATGATAATTATCTTTCTCCACCTGACTTATTTCACTTAGCATAATACCCTCTAGTTCCATCCATGTAGATGTAAATGGTAGGTATTCATCCTTTCTGATAGTAATATTCCATTGTGTATATATATCACATCCTCTTTATCCATTTATCTGTCAATGGACACAATAGTTTGGCTATTGTGGACATTGCTACTACAAACATTGGGGTGCATGTGCCCCTTCATTTCACCATATCTGTATGTTTGGGGTAAATACCCAGTAGTGCAATTGCTGGGTCATAGGGTAGCACTATTTTTCACTTGTTGAGGAACCTCCATACTGTTTTCCAGATTGGCTATACCAGCTTGAATTCCTATCAGCAGTGTTAAGAAGGCTCCCCTTTCTCCACATCCTCACCAACATTCATTGTTTCCTGTCTTGTTAATTTTAGCCATTCTAACTGGTGTAAAGTGGTATCTCATTGTGTTTTTGATTTGTATTTCCCTGATGACAAGTGATGTGGAGCATTTTTTCATGTGTCTATTGGCCATTTGTATGTCTTCTTTGGAGAAATGTCTGCTCATGTCTTCTGCCCATTTCTTGACTGGATTATTTGTTTTTCAGGTATTGAATTTGATAAGTTCTTTATAGATCTTAGATACTAGCCCTTAATCTGATATGTCATTTGCAAATATCTTCCCCCATTCCATAGGTTGCCTTTTAGTTTTGTTGACTATTTCCTTTGCTGTGCAGAAGCATTTGTCTTGATGAAGTCCCAATAGTTCATTTTTGCTTTTGTTTCCCTTGCCTTTGAGATGTGTCTTGCAAGAAGTTGCTGTGGCCCAGATCAAAAAGGTTGTTGTGTTCTCCTCTAGGATTTTGATGGATTCCTATCTCACATTTAAGTCTTTCATCTATTTTGAGCTTCTCTTTGTGTATGTTATAAGAAAATGTACTATTTAGATTCTGTTCTTATAGATGATTTAAGAGACAAAAGGACAACATCCCTGATGAACACAGATTTTAAAATTCTCACCGAGTTTTATACTATATGTTGGCAAATTGAATTTAAATTCTAAAAATCAGCTAAAAAAAAAGAAATTCTCAACAAAATATTAGCAAACCAAGTTCAACAATATATTAAAAGGATCATTCACCATAATCAAGAAGGATTTATTCCAAAGATGCAAGGGTGATTCAATATTCACAAATCAATCAATAAGAAACATCACATTAACAAATGGAAGTATAAAAGGTTTATGATTAGATACAGAAAAAGCATTTGACAAAATACAGTATCCATTCATAATAAAAATTCTCAACAAAATGGGTTTAGAGGAAACATACATCAACATAATAAAGGCCATATATGGATTCTTCAGAGCTAACATCATACCCAATGTTAGCTAACATCATACTCAATGAACATAGTGCCAGAAATCCTAGCTACAGCAGTTAGACAAGAAAAAAAAAAATGAAAAGCATTCAAATTAGCAAAAAGAGCAGTGCTTGAGTGGCTCATTGGTTAAATGTCTGCCTTCACCTCAGGTCATGACCTCAGGGTCCTGGGATTGAGCCCTGCAACAGTCTCCTTGCTCAGCTGGGAGTCTGCTTCTCCCTCTACCTCTGCCTAGAAATAAATTTAGTGAAGGAGATGAAAGATCTATACTTTGAAAATTATAAAATATTGATAAAAGAAACTAAAGATGACACAAAAAAATGGAAAGATATACCATGCTCATGGATTTGAAGAATAAATATTGTTAAAATTTCCATACTACTAAAGGCAATATAAAATTCAATGCAATCCCCATCAAACAACCAATAGCATTTTTCACAGAACTAGAACAAATAATCCTAAAAGTTGTATGAAACCACAAAAGACATCAAATAGCCAAAGCAATCTTAAGAAAAGCTGGAGGTATCACAAGCCCAGATATTACGCTACAAAGGTATAGTAATCAAGACAGTATGGTACTAGCACAAAAAAAAAGACACATAGATTAATAGAACAGGATACAGCCCAGAATTAAACTCACACATATGTTCAATTAATCTATGCCAAAGGAGGAAAGAATATACAATGGGGAAAAGACAGTCTTTTCAATAAACGGTGTTAGGAAAATTGGATAGCTGCATGCAAAAGAATGAAACTGGAACATTTTCTTATATCATACAAAAAAAAACCACCTCAAAATGGATTAAAGACCTAAACGATACTGAAACCATAAAACTCATAAAAGAAAACATAGTCAATAATCTCTTGGACATCAGCCTCATCAACATATTCAAGAACATGTCCCCTCAAGCAAGGGAAACAAAAGCAAAAATAAACTATTGGGACTACATCAAAATAAAAAGCTTTTGCACTGCAAAAGAAACCATCAACAAAACAAAAACTACCAGAACTACCAGTTCTGGACCAGAAGTCCAAAACAGATCTCACTGGGATTAAATCGAAGTGTTATCAAGGCTGTGTCCCTCTCTGGGGAGAGAACATATTTCCTTGCCTTTTCCAGCTTCCAGAAGCCTACATTCCTTGGCCCACAGCCCCACTTTATCCATCTTTAAAGCTAGCAACATTGCACCTCTTATTCCATCAATCTCTCTCTAATTACAGCCAGGAAAAATTCTCTGCTTTTAAAGACTCATGTGATTATACTGGACCTATCAGATTATCTCCACCATCTCAAAATCTTTAATCTTAATTACATCTGCAAAGCTCCCTTTGGCATGAAAAGTAACATATGCAAAATCTCCAAGGATTAGCATATGGACATATTTGGGAGGCCACTGTTCTCCCTAGTACAGTATAGTATGTTCAGCAGAACTCATTTAACAGTTCAATTTTCTATTGCTTATGAATCAAAAATAAACTTTTAAAATGTTATTTTATATGTAGTCTTCTTTATGAAGCATGATATCAGTGATGCAAAACAAATACTTCGGTCATCTTCAGAAATTCCAGAGTCTAGATATGGACTGGAGAAAATCTTAACTAATTATTAGTCAAGAGTCCCATGCTCAGATTGGACAAAATTAGTTAACCTTAAAGTTATGTAAGGTTACAGAATGCTGCCCTGTGAAGACAAACTGTTTTGGATTAAGCAATCCTCATTATTCAGTTTGGACTTATTGATTTAGTTAAATAGTCCTCCATCTCCTGAGTTTTCTCTCCTTTGGACAGTTACACTTTCACCTCCCTCTCTTGCCAACCCAGAATGCCCTTCCCCACCATCTTCCTGTGACCACTTTCTACTCGATTCCTTCCAGACTTAACTCAAGCTATCTCCTCTGGGATCCCTCCCATAAATCCAACCAGAAAAGGTGAAGAACCTTTCCCTAGGCTCCTGCCAAACTCTGAACTTCCCTCTTCCTAATATTCATGCTACTCTTTTGAGGTCATTCCTATAGCTGCCTGTCCACTCCTCCCTCCCAGAAATTTATTTATTTGTAAGCCACTTTTTAAGAAGATAATTTCACAAAACCTCAACAACCTGTGCATGTAGATAATTGTCAAAGAAATTGGAAGAGCCTCAAAGTTTGGATTTTATTTTAAGCGTTGCATCTCAGAGAAGTTATTAATTAACCATCTCTATGCACATCCTAGTGAGGGAGAGGGTGTGACCAAAGAAACAATATTTTTTTTCTTAACACATTTCACAACTCAAAATTCATGGATTTTTGTATGTATTTTGTTTTGCTTTAATTTTTTTTTTTTTTTTTTTTTTTTTTTTTGCTATCACTCAACAAAACAGTTTCTTTTATCTCCCACAACAGGAAAGGAAACATGTCTGTCAGAAAAAAGAAAAGGGGAAAAATAGGAAAAGGAATGCAGCTCTCAGAGAAAGGAGGAAACAGTAGGAAGGGAAACAATAAAATATGCCAGGAACTTCTCTGATATTGCCCATTTATTTGTGGAAACCAAATGTTTTGAACACTTAGAAAGAACAAAATAGAAAGTTGGCATAACTAAAGGACACAACATTACTTGTTGTTGCATCTAATATTAAATGATTTGGGGCACAGAAAGTGGGAAAAGAAAACATTTATTAATTCATTTCCTTTGGGCAACAATACTCGTAGGTTCAGTACTATTTCTTTAGCAGAAAGCATTTGAAATCCAAACTCTGAATTAATGGACACTTTACCTTTCTACACATGGAATCACCAAAAGGGATATTTTTGTTTATCTAGGCCTTATGAGGCTTTCCTTGATTCATGACTAAAAAAAAGTTAATTTGTTTAATCAATATTTATGCAATTTCAGGCACAAGTCACAACATGATTCATGCAAACTGAACAAAAGTCAATTGATCTTTATATCATAATGAGCACAACTGTGTGCAGTCAATGCTGAATTTTAAAACTGTTCTGTGGCCTTAGTCAAGTTTCTGAACAATTTGAATAACAGCTTCCTATGAAAGTAATAGTAGTGTATGTCCTTGTATAACTTCTGGGAAGGCTAAAAGCTGATTCATGTAAAGTACTCAGGGAACAGGTGCAGATTAAGCCCTTAATAAATACTAGCTAGTGTTATTGGCTTTTTCATTCAGCTACTAAAGTTTTTTTTAAGATATATTTTTTTTATTTTTTTAAAGATTTTATTTATTTATTCACGAGAGAGAGAGAGAGAGAGAGAGAGAGAGAGGCAAAGACACAGGCAGAGGGAGAAGCAGGCTCCATGCAGGGAGCCTCACATGGGGCTCGATCCTGGGACTCCAGGATCATGCTCTGGGCCAAAGGCAGGCATTAAACCGCTGAGCCACCCAGGAATCCCCCATATGAAGTTTTTTGATTTGGAGTTGTTTTTTGTTTGGGGGTTTGTTTGTTTGTTTTCTTGGTCCATTATTCTAATCTAGGTTTTGACATCTGGCTTATATTGTCTAGTACTAAAGAGGTATTCTATTTTTCACTGCATTTTCTCTTAAGTATCCAAGAAGTAAAACTTCCACTATGTGCAGATGACATGACACTATATACAGAAAACCCAGAGACTCTACCAAAAATCTACTAGAACTGATAAACAAATTCAGTCAAGTCACAGGATACAAAATCAATACACGGAAATCTGTTGCATTTTCATACAGCGAAAATGAAGTAGCAGAAGAAAAATTAAGAAAACAATCCCATTTACAATTTCACCAAAAATAATAAGATACCTAGGAATAAACCTAACCAAAGATAAAGACCTACATTCTGAAAACTATAAAACACTAATGCAAGAAATTGAAGATGACATAAAGAAATGGAAAGACATTCCATGGTCATGTACTAGAAGAAAAAATATTGTTAAAATGTCTATATTACCTGAAGAAATCTACAGATTTAATGCAATCCCTATCAAAATACTAGAAGCATTTTTCACAGATCTAGAACAAACATTCCTTAAAATTTGTTTGGAACTACAAGAAACCCTGAATAGCCAAAACAATCTTGAAAAAGAAAAGCAGATCTGGAGGCATCATAATTCTGGACTTCGAGTTATATTACAAAGCTATAGTAATCAAAACAGTATGGTACTGACAGAAAAAAAACGGACACAGAGATCAATGGAACATAACAGAAAAATCCAGAAATAAACCCACAATTTTATGGCCAATTAATCTTTGACAAAGCAGGAAAGACTATCCAATAGGAAAGAGAGTCTCTTCAACAAATGATACTGGGAAAACTGAACAGAAACATGCAACAGAATAAAACTGGACCACTTTCTTACACTAAACACAAAAATAAATTCAAAATGGATAAAAGACCTAAGTGTGAGACCTGAAACCTTATAAATCCTACAAGAGTGCAAAGGCAATAATTTCTCTGACATTGGCCATAGCAACTTTTTTCTAAATAGGTCCTCTGAGGCAAAGGCAACAAAAGAAAAAATAAACTATTGAGACTACATCAAAATAAAAAGCTTCTGCACAGCAAAGGAAACAATCAACAAAACTAAAAGACAACTTATTTAATGGGAGGAGATATTTGCAATGACATATTCAATAAAGGGTTATTACCAAAATATATAAAGGCCTTATAAAACTCAACACCCAAAAGCCAAATAATCCAATTTTAAAACAGGGAAAAGACATAAACAGACATTTCTCCAAAGAAGACATACAGATGGCCAACAAACATATGAAAAGAAGTTCATCATCATTTATTATCAGGAAAATGCAAATCAAAACTGCAATGAGATATCACCTCACATCTGTCTGAATGGCTAAAATCAAAACAACAAGAAACAAGTGTTGATGAGGATGTGGAGAAAGGAACCTTTGTGCACTATTGGTAAGAACGCAAATTGGTGTAGTTACTATGTAAAACAGTATGGAGGTCCCTCAAAAAATTAAATACAGACTACCCTACAATCTAGCAATTGCCCTACTGGTATTTCCCCAAAAAATACAAAAACACTAATTCAAAGGGATAGATACACCCCTATGTTTATAGCAGCATTATTTATAATAGCTGAGATATAGAAGCAGCCCAAGTGTCCATATTGATGAATGAATAAAGATGTGGTATATATATGTAATTGAATATTACTCAGCCACAAAAAAATAATGAAATCTTGCTATTTGCAAGGACATGGATGGAACTAAAGAGTATAATCCTAAGTGAAATAATTCAGAGAAAGGTAAATACCATACAATTTCACTCATATGTGTAATTTAAGAAACAAAACAAACGAGCAAAGGGAATAAAGAGAAAGGCAAACCAAGAAAGATACTCTTAACTATAGAGAACAAACTAATGGTTACAGAGGGGAGGTTGGTGGAGAGGATGGGTTAAACAGGTTATAAGGATTAAGAAGTACACTTGTTGTGATGAGGACTGGGTGTTTTATGGATTGTTGAACCACTACATTGTACACCGGAAACTAATATAACAGTGTATGTTAACTAACTGGAATTAAAATAAAAACTTTTTAAAAAGATAACGGCTAATGGACAACCAGTTCAATGCCTATTAAGTAGAAATTAAAATTGCTTTCAAATAAAATGAGAACATATGTCATCAACGAAGAAGTTGGGTCTAGTGCAAGTTTACAAAAGTGATAAAGTACCTTAAAACCACTCTTAATAGTCTCCTTTTTATATATAGATGTGCACTTCTATGTAAGAGAAATAAGATTTCTTCATAAAGTCTCTACAGAGACTGCACATGATAAAATTCAGGTTCTGCAGCTTTAAATGTTGATTTTCCCTTCAGGATCACAGTAGCAGCACCAAGTGTTGGTTTCCAAAACAATGTGCCACATTATGAGAGAAAAGAGGCACATGAGGATAGGCTTTCTCTCTATCCCATCCTGAAACCATCCCTCTACCCTGTAGTAGCCTTGTCTGAAATCACACTACCTATTGCTAAAAAGATGCCTCCATTTAGAAAAACACAAACCATTTCGTTTTCCCCTGAGCCCAAGCTCTGCATAGGACCTTAATTAGCCAGAGGAACATGATGATTGTGGCAGTGCCTATGTTACACAAAAAGATCCTCTAAGCATAAAAACAACTAAAAAAAAAGGGCTTCAGACAAATATTATTCAGTTCATTATACTACTGATTTTTTTTACAATATTTAACTTCAGCTTTGCTCTTTTGTAGATATAGGTCAAATAACCAGGAATGCTTTAAGTTACATGTAGAGGTTCCATAATGTGTACATTTTTCTTAAAGAAAAGAAAGAAATAGCTTTGGTACTAGTTAATCACAGGTGCTTTGAGCTTGGGGAAACATGGAAAAACTACACAAATGTAAACCTCACCAGAATCTGTGCATATATTTGGTCTTCCATAGCAATTTAAAATTGAGCAGTAATTGAGATGTTCTGGATGTGTGATTCAATTCCCACAGAAAGTATCAATGCAATTCAGTTGCCATTCCCTATATCCAAGCACACACTGACTCAACAAATGTTTATCAGAGGCCTGGAAGAGGCCCTACACTTGGTTTGGAGGATATATCAAGAAGAAAATAGAATCCCTACCCAGAAGTGCCAGCAGTCATAGATAAAACTTGCCTAATTTCCCTACCTTCTGCAAACTACCTGATAGCCCAAAATTGTTTGGGATGCAAAACAGAATTTTCAGATCAGTTATGTGGCCATGGTCAAAACACCGAACATTAATTTTAAAAAGGAGAATTCCAAAATAATTAATTAATTAATCAATTAATTAATTAAATATATATATAAATAAAAAGGGGAATTCCATTGCGAAAATCTCCCTATAAAGTTTCATTAGACTCTCCATTCCCAACACCACCATTTCTAGTCTATGTAAGTTTACCTGTTTAGCAAATGGATAGGGCTGGCCAATTGGAACTTCAAAGATTTTCCCCAACTCAGAGTTCATCCCAAAAATAATCAATATTTTGGGAGCTCTAACATGTAGATTATGTCAGATTTAATTTCCACTGCAGCAGAATTTCAGTGAAGTTCTAAGACCTCTTACCAATCTTTACGTTCAAGTTAAAGAGATAATTCTTACATCATTTTAAATTATGCAAAATTCTAACCAATAAAAAGAGAGGAAGTATAGTATATTAGTTTCCTAAGGGGGCATGCAACAAAGTACCATAAACTGAGTGGCTTGAAACAACAGAAACATTCTGTCATAGTTCTGGAGGCTGGAAGTCCAAAGCAAGTTGTCAAGAGAATCACACTTTCTCTGAAGTCTCTGGGAAAGGATTCTTCCTTGCTTCTTCTAGCCTCTATTGGTGCTGGCAATTCTTGGCACTCCTTGGCTCTCAAATGGATTACTTCAATTTCTGTTTCCGTATTCATACAGCCTTCTCCCCTGCATCTGTGTCTCTATTTTGTCTTCTTACAAGGATAGAAGTCATTGGATTAGAGCTCATCCTAATCCAGTATAACTTCACCTTAGTTAACCAACTACATCTATAAAGACCCTATTTCCAAATAAAATCACATTGTGAGGTTCCAAGTGGACTTTAATTTGGGGGAACATTATTCGACCCACTATATAGAGGGTGCAAAAAACTACTCAACTCTCTATCACTAATGAATTTCAAAGGAAGTCAAAGTTAATTTGGAATCTACAAGTTCTCAACAGATGCACAGCCTTGTCTTATCTAAGATCATAAAATCTGCAACGTCATCTCTATTACATTGATATTGTGTTTTATATTTACAAATTGCTTTTATATGGTCTCATTTGAGAGCCACAAATACAAATATTCACCCAGAAACAGTCTCTTTTTACAGATACTATGAAGCAGAGCTAAAGGAAGTTAACCTTTTATCTCACAAGTAAGATACTCTTCTTGGTGGTTCATGGATTATCTCATTTGATCCATACAAAAACTCTAAGGTAAGTGTAAGTGGTATTATTCCCGCTATAACGGTAAGAAAAACAGTACTAAATAACTTAGCCAAACCATACAATTAGTTAAGTGGCTGGTCTGGAACTGTACCTCAAGTGAGTCTGTGTTCCAAATCCATACTTTTTGGTGCTTCCCTCTTAATTAAGCCTTCCTAATAAGTCTTTAACTTTACTGAGGGACAAGATTTGCTAAAATATGTTCAGCAATCTTAATACATCATTCCCTTGATAAAGGCAGAGACTCTGTGATCTAAGTGGATTGACACAGAAGAACTCAGAGCCATTTATCATAACACATATAGGGGACCATGATTATATTTCCTTTTGTAGTTATTCTTCACACCGCAATAACATACACTTATTTTCCCAACAGTGAAAATAGGGAAAGTATTATGGTATTCAGAACAGTAAAAAAAAATGTATACACTTTTTGAATATTCTCAAATACAATAACCCTCTGGAACTTTCATTCATTCTTCTCCATGAGTGTCAAGAGGGTGACATCAGAAAAAGCCTCCATTATCCCTATTTCTCTATGACAGAAAAGCAAAATGGGAATAATGATAGGGGCACCCAAGAACTTGTCTTCCCCTTCATCTTCTGTACAACGTATGTGTGAATGAGGCTACAAACAAAGACTGTCCTACACACATCTCTCTTTGTATCCCAACTTGCAAGAAGAATAAAAAATGAGTTGTTATAACCTTAAGAAATAAAAAGTGGGAATAAATATTGTCCCAAACATAAATTATTTGGGAACATACTTTACTCTTTCCATAGTTGTTAAAGATATTGTTTTTTACCTGATGGATTAAAGAAAATGTACAATTTGGACTCTGCCTTCACTGGGAAGCCAAAATTAGTTGCTCTAAGATTTTTTTAATAATAAATTTATTTTTTATTGGTGTTTAATTTGCCAACATACAGAATAACATCCAGTGCTCATCCCGTCAAGTGCCCCCCTCAGTGCCCGTCACCCATTCACCCCCACCCCCCGCCCTCCTCCCCTTCCACTACCCCTAGTTCATTTCCCAGAGTTAGGACTCTTCATGTTCTGTCTCCCTTTCTGATATGCCTTCTTGAATATGGTGTCTCAGGAACAGATTCTGGCTAAGAATATGTGTGCATGTATGTGACTGAGCATGTGTGTTGTATATGTATATTATACTTAATCAATTCTATCTCATAAATATTATAAACAATACCACAAAAACAGAACTTTCTGGATTCTTAATGCACTCCATTTACTTGTTTACAAATAAATATTGCTAATAGCTACTATTAGTGCCTACTGGTTGTCAGGAAAGAAAGCACTTTCTGTATATATTTATTTTCCATATAATCAGCATACAAGGTAATTACTAATCCCCATTTTATCAATATAGACTCTGAGAAGTTAAAGTACTTGGTCATTCAAGACCTAGTAAATGGATGAGCCAGAATTTGGACTCAAATTCACAGAACTCTGAAGCCTGCCAGCACGCAAATAAAGTATTCACACATTCATTTATATAAGATTGTGAACCTCTTCAAGTATGCTGTTTTATCCTGGGCTTCTTAAAAATTAATCAGCCGTTCTCTTCTTTTGAGATCCTCTCTGACCTAATGGAGATTAACAGAGGTAGCCAGCATCAAGAACCCTCATTTTCACAATATCTTTCTCTTTTTAGCTCAAAGAAGCCAAAGCTTTTGGGCCTAAACTCTTTAGACAATTTCCTCATACTCAGTTAGAAGACAGATGTCTCTTAGAGGCCAAATGCTACATATTAGATTTTCATAATAAATTATGTTTCAGGAGACACGGTTTGATCTGTATTGTAACTGGATGCCGAATAGAGATCCACGTCATAAATGAGATTATATTTATTTTATAAATAGGTAAATATTATCAAGTATATTTTGACACTTTTGTGTTAGATAACAAATATTTAAGAAAGTAGGTTATTGGGATGCCTGGGTGGCTCAGCGGTTGAGCATCTGCCTTTGGCTCGGGGTGTGATCCTGGAGTCCTGGGATCGTGTCCCACATCGGACTCCTGCGTGGAGCCTGCTTCTCCCTCTGCCTGTGTCTCTGCCTCTCTCTCTGTGTGACTTTCATGAATAAATAAATAAAATCTTAAAAAAAAAAAAGAAAGCAGGTGATTAAGTTTGGGGATTTAAAGGTTTGAACTGTGCATGAATTAGTTTAAGGAAGGAAGTAAAGGAGAATGGAAAGGCAGAGGAGGGAAAGAAAGATAAATAAAGAAGAAACTCCTTAAAACTGAAAAAGGAATGCCCTAATTGCAAAATTTTTTAAATGCTATTTATAAAATCATTTAAATGTATGTAATACAAATAAATGGGGGTTAAATGAAATTATTTTAAAACATAATAGCTAAAATATAAGTCATTGTCAGAATATAGTAGAGTTCTAATTGATTATGGAGTTCATTAATTAATTTATATTTTCATAGCATAAAAAATGTGGTAGCCAAGCTATGCAGATAATTTACATAACATTCACTGAATTACAGACAGAAAGAGGAAACACTGGAAAGCAGCTTTTACTACTCTGTAATATTCTACATCAAGCTGTTTGTGCAAGACTTTATGAAACATAGTACATGGCACAACAATCTCCAATGCATTATTATACATATCTTACTTTCATTTTTAACTTCAGACACTCCTGGCAAAGCAAAAACAAAGTCTTCACAGTTTTATCGTACAGAAGCTGTGTGGTCAGGAAAGCAACTTCCCCACTCTGCAGCAAGACATTAGAAGAGCTTAATATCAGAGAGCCAAGGGTTCCACTGAGGTTTCTAAAAGTGCAGCAGTTACCATTAGAAACTTCCTAGCCCTCGGATGTGCATTTTACAGAGTGCTCAGAGGGTGATAAACAGATCTTTGACTTGATTTGCCATCTGTGAATTTGAAAGCTGTTAAAGGCACTTTTCAGTCTTTATTTCCATGATGCTACTGATCACATTTGCTAGTTAGATGTGCTCAGTATTATTCAGTTCTATTGAAAAAATTGTACTGATGCATGTCTAATTTGGCATTATCTCGGGGTTGCTCTTTCATTTTTTATAACATACCAAGTAAAATAAATCATCTTGAAACTTTGGCCTATTGTGAGTGCTTCAAATAATTCTTTTCATTTCTTCATGACCAATAGCTTACATTAGAAGGCTGTTAATACATTTGAGTAGAATTTGTGTTCTCAATTCAACCCAGACTAGGAATGAAAAACATGGAGAAGAAACATGGCCTTCCTGGACAGCCTGAATCAATAAGTTGTTACTCCTTGCCAAATGTAGCTTATGTACAAATGGCTTCATTTCCATTCCCCTTTGCAGTCTGAGCCTAGATAACCACTATTATAGGAGCTACAGGATTACACTGACAGCTGTCACACAGGCAGTACCCATGCGTTTTTCAATAACCTTCGCCTTTTTTCATTTGTTAGTTCTATGAAAGACAAAATTGTGCTGATCCTGACTATATGAAACCAAAAAGAAAAAATCCATTCCATTTTACCTGGAGCTTTTACCTCAGTGTCTTTCATCAATGTGAATGCTGCACCACTAGACCAGCTGGCCCGGTACTTTACCTTTCCAATAGTAGCAACAGGATCATTCATTCAATCAATTTAACTCATATTTATGGAGCACCTACTATGTGCCAAGTACTGTTCTGGAAGCATTTACAGCAATGAATGAAACCCAGATCCTGGACTTGTAGAGCTTTCATTCAAGAGGGTGGTATGGGAGGAGACAGAGAGGAAAGCATGTAAACAAAGAAAATAAGATTGTGGCACAACCTTGGAAAAAACAGAGCTAAAGGAATGAGTTAAAGTGAAGTTTCTCAACCTTGGCACTTCTGACATTTTTGATGAAGCAATTCTTTGTTGTGGGAAACTATTTTGTACATTATAGGATATTTAACATCATCATTGGCCTCTACCCACTAGCATCCCACACTGCAGTACTGACAGTCAAATATGTCTCCGGACATTGGTAAATGTTTCTTGGGGACAAAATCACCCTCAGTTGAGAGCCACTAAGATTAATATGACCAGCCTGGGGAGGGAAGAGGGATGAGGGACAACCTATAAGGAGAGGTAACTCTTGAGCTGACCATAAAAGATGAGAAGGAGACAGTTTTAGGATGATTTGGAGGAAGACATTTGAGGTAGAGGAAATAGCCAGAGTAAGGCTTCAGATGGGAGTGAGCTGACCTGTTTGAGGCCTGTATCCCCTTCTGGGATGAAACCACCACCAAATTTCTGTAACAAAGCCTACCATGAAGGTGATGCCAAAGACAGTGATCAAAGATACAATTATGTTGATACATAGTCATAGAACCAAAATTTCAGAACCTTTTTCTTAAATATGCACTATCATTCAGAGAACTACTAATGTTTTTGGTACAAAACTATAGGTAAAATATAATTTTTTGGAATTCTAACGACGTGAAACTTAGTGGCACTCGGTATTTTTTACTGATTTTTTTTTATTCCACTTCTTCTGTTCTTTTTTGTTCTAAAATAGTTAAATGTAGGACCCAGGAACTCTGGATATGGTGCTCTCTGTCACTCACATGCCCAACATCACAGAGTTCACTTACTTCCCATCCTTTGTTCTCTGACTCTAATGTGTACAATGTGGAAGTTGAAGTAGATGATGCTTAAAGTTCCTTCTAGATAAAAATTATGTGATTCATTTGTAAATTGTGCTAAGTCATTTTTATCTCACACTTTTGAATGTTATTAGAGCATAATCATAGCATTTTAGAATGAATGCATTGGGGATCCCTGGGTGGCGCAGCAGTTTGGCGCCTGCCTTTGGCCCAAGGCGCAATCCTGGAGACCCGGGATCAAATCCCACGTCGGGCTCCCGGTGCATGGAGCCTGCTTCTCCTTCTGCCTGTGTCTCTGCCTCTCTCTCTTTCTCTCTCTCTCTCTCTCTGTGACTACCATAAATAAATAAAAATTTTAAAAAAATGAATGCATTGCATATACTCCAAATATTTCAAGTTTTACCAGCCCATGAACAAAAATGTAGTCACATTTCCACTAATGCCTGAATTATTACGGCTCAGGCTTCCTTTGAAGTTTCCCTCAGTTATTTTTGGGGTACTATCAGCTGTCATTTCACATTCAATAAGCACAAAATCAACCACTATGTTTTCCCACTCTGACCTTTCTACTAGTCCTCTCCTCATAAGGAGGTAGGAGAGTTGGTACACTGCAATGTCTCCAGGGCCACTATGAAATCACCAACTTTCTGGAGCAATCCTCTCTACTGCTGCTTTGCAGCAATCCAGTGTGCTTTACTGGGGGCCTGCGAAGCATGCAAGGTGTCAAATCCTCCCTGGGGTCTATGGAAGGTAAGGAGAAAATTATGGAGGCTCATCCACCTGCTAACGTTATGACTACTCAACTAGCCCTACACTTCTTTCCTGCTCACTTTTATGTGGTCTTTCACAAACACTACTCCTTCCTTTCTGACCTTTACCCATCTCCACCTAGACTCCTAGACTCTGTATAGTCCTCTTTATTCTCATCTCTTTCCCCACCTGTCTCCAGGCACTTATGCATAAGACAGGTCTCTCTTTTGCCTTCAGGAACAGAAATTTTTTTTTACCATCATTTTAGGCAACTATATCCCTACAGGAGTGACTAACTTGATGTTCCAAGAGCCATAATCCATACTAGACTTTGTTAGGAAGCTCTGCCAGCTTATGGATACATGAGAAAACTGAGAGCCATTGGCATCAAGGACACCAGCACCAGGGCCAGTCTGTAAACCATTCAATTTTATCTCCTGACAAATTTACTTCTCTACCCAAGGCATCTTCCTACCTCTACCTACAGAGTTAGCGTAATTGGATTTCATGAGTAAGGTAAAATCATGCCAATCCACTAAGATGCTTTATAATTCCTTGCAAAGCTGGATTCTCTAAACTTTCTGGTAAGGTTGTCAATAATCTTGCCCAAATGTGGTAAAATCATCTCCTAGGACAACTGACTTGAGACTATGGATCCACTTAACATGAGTTTTCCTAATCAATATAAAAGCTTAGAGCCTCTGAATTCTGGAAGATGGATTCTGTAGGAATGATATGACTTTCCCTGGCTATCAACTACCCTAAGTAGGGTAGCCTCAAAATACATATGGACTTTGCTAAATCAATTTGGATTAAATAAGTTATATATTTCTAATACACATAAAAATTATTTTCCTATTTTTGTGAGTTTTTTCACAGCCAGATCTTCTGTAATCCTGAGCACCTTTATTTCTTTGGAATTGATATGGCACAGTAACAGTAAACTTCAGAAAAACTTCCAGGCTTGTGCACCTCAAATGCATGTCCAACTAGCTTCAGCAGCCGTTGTCTTGTACATAATTCAGAGAGAAAGCAAGTACCTCCAACATTCTGCAAACCCACAGAAATCCAAGTTGCTTAAGTCTCATGAATTCTATGTGCATGAACATCGCAGAGCTTACCAGCAGGAAGTTCAAACACCAGTTGCCTTGGACATTCCTAGAAGATTTTTCCTTAACTATTCTTCAGGGCACTATGATATTAATTTAGACAAAAGATTATAATAGCCATATTAATAGCAGCAATAATAGATAAACACAAAGAGATAAATGTGAAGGACAAATTCATAAGCTAACTAGGAGATGAAATGGCTTATATATCCACAAACATGCATGGGTATGGGAATGAGGGAAGGAAAGAAGGTAGTAATGACTCTCAGATTTCTGGCTTACATGATGGAGAGAATGCTGCCATTTTTTATTCAGTAGGAAGAAAAGCAGAGCTGGAGAGAAATATGGCTAATTGCATACTCATTTATACTTTTAAAATGATGAAGCACATGAAAAAGCATATATTTTTATTTATAAAATGCTTAGATTCTTTTTAAAAGGAAATATTTGTATTTACTATCTATACATTTGGCCCTCCATTATTTTCAGAACCCTTATTCCAAAGTTTTCTATATGTCTTAATAGGACACCAAATAATATTAACCAGCAGGAGAGGGAAGTAATTAAATGAAGTAATTAAATTAGATGAAGCTTTTATTAAAACACTTATGATAATGCTCACTTATTTATTCAACAAACATTTATTAAATGTCAGCTATAAGACAAATATCATTCTAAGCTATAGAAATATAGATGATAATAATAATGCCTGACATGTAAGAAGTACCAGCCACCATGCTATCATTTGACCTGCCATTAACAATCTCCATCGTGACCCTGCAAAGAAATATGCTATTGGAATAGCCGTACTTATACATAAATGATGAAACTGAGAGACATGTATAGGAACTTGGATAATGAGTAGGGAGCCAGAATTTATACTCAACACTGAGATTGCTATACCACACCTTCCTCTCAGAGCCCGAGATCCCTTCAGAAGGCAGACCACAAGCAAGTGATTGTAAGGTTTTTATAATTCTCACCTTGCTTGTTCACCTCAAATCTCACAGATCTGCATTCTACAGGCCTCTAACCACTGGAATCAGTACACCTGACATGATCTATTATCACCAGCCTCTCCCTAACCTCACTGTGCCTGTAATTGTAGCAGTCCCTGGTTTTCAGTCATTTCATTGAGTTCTCCACCTTGTAAATGGCTGAATTTCTTTTCTTTTTTTCTTGTTATTTGAATTTTTGCCTTGAATATCTAACTTTTCCTCGGAGATACATGTTCCCAATTCCATTTCCCAGAGAAGTTTCAATCCTGGAATGTCTAATAGAGTATGCTTGTTTCAACATCAGGGATATACTTAAAATGGATGTTTTGCTGGGTACTGCAAGAAACCAAGGACCAGCCAACCATGAGCCAAGGGATTTACCATGTTTATTTAAACATAATTTAGGTTTCTCCCCTCTCCCTACTCCAACAAGATTTAGCACCTAGAATGAAATACTGTGCCTTGGGTTTGTACTCTGAGACTGCTAAAGAAGTAAATCCACCTGGAAACTTCATTTGCGAAGGAGCAGGGATACATAGCAGCTGTTAGGAAGAAATTACCCTAGAACCAGAACTAAGTGCCAAATCAGAAAGGATTCTTATTGAAACCCCACCACATTTTTCCAAAGTCAAAAATATGCTGTCCAGTATGAAGCCCAGCCAAGACATCAGCAGTTGAGTTTTCAATGAAAGAGAACATTGAGGAGACAGAAAGGTACCCCCTTGAGAAACCCTGAGAATTCAGTATCTTGTCTGGTTCTGCTGTTGTGTTATTTGTGACATTCCATCCTGCCCACATCTAAATTCCAAACCTTCAGAGCTGGATTCAGAGTTTCCAGGGTAGAAAGTATAGAGTGAACCAAAGAGATCCCACACAGGCAATTGATCCACTATCTCCACTCTGGAAAAGCTACAAGGTTCTAGAGTCCTGGAAAGCAACAGAAGTGAGAGAATTCCCAAATCTGCTAAGAGTTTAGATATTAGACCCTGAGGATAAGCATGAATTCAGCTTTAAAAAATGTGAAGGTCCTTGGTCAACTTTAGAGAGACATAATTCTTTTTCCTACTTCCAAGACAAACTCAAAGTAGCTCAATGCCTAAATTATAAAGCCATACCACAAAGATGTTGATTCTTTCAGTTTGGGGAGTTGCTGAAAGAACAGCAAAAATTTAGGAATTATGAATTAGACTAGCTCCATTCATGTAGGCTCAATTTGTAAACAGTGACTTATATGTATGTGTATGTGTATATATATATATATATTCTAGATATATATATATATTCATTCTAGAATATATATATATATTATTTTTTAACTTTTTTTCTTTTTAAAAAAAAAAAAAAGAACTTTCAACATTTATGACACTTTAATTCTCAAGCACCCTAGGAGTTGGGCATTGGCTAAAGAGGTTTTAGCTCCCAAAACAAAGGAGAATGCTCTAACCCTGTGAAATATTAAGCGATAGAGCAAACAGTGTCATAAGGGAGTAAACCCTGGTCCAGTATTTAAGCCAAAGTTGGATGGTCATTTGTCACAGATGCTTTAGAGAGTTCTAGTAATTTGGGTGAGAGGTAAGAATAAATGACTCCTAAGATTTCTTCCAATCCTAATGTATATGAGGAATCATTTTTTTATAGCAAAAGCATCCAAAAGTAAAGTAATCAGTGACTTTCTTCCAATAACACAATCAGATACTATAATTCCTAGTATACTTTCCACTACATGATCTTCAGCAACACCAGTAAATTCAATTTCATACTCCAGGAGGACCTGACTATGGAAAGTTCCCTTTGGTTTCATAAATAATGCACACAAATAAAAGGCTCAATATCTGATGGATATACTTTCACATATTTTATAAGATGATCAACTTAGTTAGTAGAGGTCTACATTAGACCAAGACTGTTTCATAAACTTCTGATACCAATATAAAGAGTATCTCATAGTTAGTACAGAACATTCTAGATAATTGGATTAAACTAAATAAATAAAAATGGGATAATTTTACTGTTGGCCTCATAATCAAACATATGGCAGCACTTATTTGGCTGAGTTGGTCTCAGACTGGAGAAAAGAAGAATTTTTTCCATCATAAAGATCACAACCTTATATAATAGTATGCTTTGCATAACAGTCACACCCCTATTTTTGGACTGGCAGAGCCAGCATAAAAAGTGTTATCATTACACAAATAAATACAGCACTTTAGAGGTGTTTTTAAAGACAAAATGCATTTCCAATTTTATTACTACTTTTCAAATAGCAGAGGCTAGACAGAAGTTCCAGGCACCCTGCTTCACTGCTTTTGAAGCTGTTGCAACAGTGACCCAACTGACTATGGCCATGTATCTTCCCAAACATAGAATTTCCCAGGAAGTCTGAGGTTATTTGGGTCAAATTCATAAGTATTTGATTCAGAACCTGATAATACACCTTTTGTGTTGTATGAGCACACTAGGACATGGAGCTATCTTTTAACTGAGACATAAAAACCAAGGTAACAGCCTACTTGTATTCATTGTCAAGTTTCCATATCATTACAGCCAAAGAAATGAAAATCACATCCAACCCGCTTGCTTCTATTAATACACACAGTGAACTTTGATGTAAATGTCAAACATGCTCATTTTAGGCTTCTGGTCAAATCTGCATGGGGATAATTAAATTCCAAGTTTCCAAATCCCCCCTGTAAATTCAACATATATGATATATTTCTCTTCTTGTATGAATAAGCTATTGTTTACTATTGCTCTGAACTACTGAACAGCTGTAATTTTGCAATTCACTGGATGTTGAAGGATATAAGTGTACGGAGGGCTATGCATGTGTGTAAACTCAAAGCATGATGCCAGCACTGTGATGTTACACTAACCCACATTCCCCCATTTTCACAAAATAGCAACTGCTTCAACTGGCTTTCCTCCAGATATCTAGTAACCTGTGTCAATTTGCCTTCCCTATATACCTTCATTGGTTAGACCTGCATTGTCTGATCTGGCAGTCACTAGCCACATGTGGCTATGGAGCACCTGAAATGTGGCTAGTCTAAACTGAAATGTTCTATAAGTATAAAGTCACATACCAGATTCTGATTACTTAGTATGAAAAAAAAAAATGTAAAAGTTCTCAGTAACAATTTTTATATTGATTACCTGTTGAAATAAGAAAATTTTGTATATATTGGATTAATAAAAACACATATACTAGGAATTTTAAAAATTTCTACACACATGATTATTACTTTTCTTGTGATAATGGTGAGTTAGATATTTTTAGACTGTTTCTCTCACTCAATTGCACTGAGCCTCCTTCAATTAGACATAAGTTCAGTCTTCTAATTTTATCTTTTATGTACCTTAATCTCTTTTTATTCTTTTATCTTTCTGAGCTGCATACTGGGTATTCCTCATATTTATTTTCCAAATCACTGATGCTTTCTTCACTGGGTCTAATCTGTTGTTAATCCATCCATTCCAAAACACTAGGTTTTGTTTGTTTGGGGATTTTATTAAAAGTTTTATTTATTTATTTGAGAGAGAAAGCATGAGCTGGAAGAGAGGGAGAAGATGAGAGAGAGGGAGAAGCAGGCTCCCCACTGAGGAGGGAGCCCCTCGTAGAGCTCCATCTCAGGGCCCTGGGATCATGACTTGAGCTGAAGACAAACACTTAACCAACTGAGCCACCCAGACACCCTCATATGTTTGTTTTGACATTTTGAATATGTTTTTATTTGTTGAATTTCCCCACAGGATTTCACCAGAGCTAGAAAAAGGTTGGAAACTGTTAGGCAGTTTCTACTAATGCTGAACATATGTATACTCTGTGACCTGACAATTCCCTTCCTAGGTATAAACCAACAAAAATGGATAAATAATAACTGGAAATTACCCAAATTCCAAGCAGTAGAATGAGTAAATAAATTGTGATATATTTACACAGTGGAATACTATAACAAATAATAAGAAACAAACTACAACTATATAGAAAAATATGAATTAATTTCATATTTTTATCATTTTCATATGTTGAGATAAAGGTCATATCCAAAAGAGTATGTCCTATGTAAATTTATAAAATGCTTAAAAAAAAAAAAGACAGGCAAACTGACTATGGTATTAGAATTCAGGTTAGTGGTTACCCTTGGAGTGGGGAGATTATCTGGAAAAGTACATGAAGAGGGCTTCTGAGATGCTGATAAGCTTCTGTTTCTTGAGCTGAATACTAGTTACAGTGCATATAATTTGTGAAAATTTATTAGGTTATATAATTATGGTATTTACACTTTTCTATGTGTAAGACTTTTTTTTTTAATTAATTTTTATTGGTGTTCAATTTACCAACATACAGAAAAACACCCAGTGCTCATCCCATCAAGTGTCCACCTCAGTGCCCGTCACCCATTCCCCTCCAACACCCGCCCTCCTCCCCTTCCACCACCCCTAGTTCGTTTCCCCGAGTTAGGAGTCTTTATGTTCTGTCTCCCTTCCTGATATTTCCCAACATTTCTTTTCCCTTCCTTTATATTCCCTTTCACTATTATTCATATTCCCCAAATGAATGAGAACATATTATAAATTCAAACTCCTTATCAGTCAGATTTTCAAAACACTTGGTGATTAAAGCCTTCCGCCCTCCCTTTCAGTTTTCAATTTAAAATATAATACTCTTTGAACTCTTGCCATTTGCAATGATGTGGATGGAGCTAGAGTGTATTATGCTAAGTGAAATAAGTCAGAGAAAGACAAATACTATATGATTTTACTGATATGTGGAATTTAAGAAACAAAACATGAACATAGAAGGGGGAAAAACAGAGAGAGAGAGAGAGAGAGAGAGAGAAGAGAGAGAGAGAGAGAGAGAGAGAGAGAGAGGCAAACCATAAGAGACTCTTAACTATAGAGAACAAACTAAGGGTTGCTGGAGTGAGGTGGGCAGGGGATGGGCTAAATGGGTGATGGGTTTTAAGGAGGGCACTTGTGACGAGCACTGGGTATTATATGTAAGTAAGGAATCATTAAATTCTATTCTTAAAACTACATGCTAACTAACTAGAATTTAAATAAAAACATATATATATATGTATACACACACACATCTTTATTTCTAGACTTTCATTTTGGTTCTTTTTCAAATTCTAACTAATCATTTTTAACAGCCTCTTTTTCCTTGTTCATGTTTTAAATGCTGTCTTTTATTTCTATAAATATTTTTAGGATACTTGGTTTACATTCTGACTGATAATCCTTGTATTGAAGTCCTTGGGAAGTCTAATTCTATTGTTTTTGTTTCTATGTATAGCTTGTGCACTCTGAAATTAACAATTTTACTGGGAACTTACACGTGGTTGATCTCAATCATGAGATGCCTAAAGAATCTCAGCTGTGGGTCCTCAGCTGTGGGTACATTCCTCCAAAGAGGATTCTCATCTGATTTTGCTTGGCGTTCTGAGTCTCTAACTAGAATCATCTTAACCCAATTCTTTCACTTGAGGTTTCCTGGACAGCATATGTAGATAACTAACATAAACCCAAAATCCTCGTGAGGTCAGAATTCTCAGGAGAAATTCTTTCTTTTTATTACCCCATTTCCAGCCAAGTCTGGAACAAGCAACTCTTTCACAGCAGCTTTCATTGCCAGATGGATTTTTCAGTCCATCTTTTCACTGAGCATACAGATCTTCAAGCCTTCCAGCTTTACAGGCTCTTAATCAGGGCTGAGTCACTACCTTATAGCACCCAAGACCCTGTTTCCTATTCCACCACACGCCCCTCCCAGCACACCCCCTGTGGTGTGACAGTTAGAAACCAAGGCTCCAGGTTCCCATTATCTTCACATACCCCAAAGGCAGCCCATAGCTTAGGTGCTCACTCACCACCCTGATGTCAGTTCTACATTTTTAGTCCCTATGGATTTCCTTTAAATTTGTATGAGCTTAGGGGCACCTGGGTGGCTCAGTGGTTGAGCATCTGCGTTTGGCTCAAGTCATAGTCCCGGGGTCCGGGATTAAGTCCCACATCAAGCTCCCCTCAGGGAATCTGCTTCTCCCTCTGCCTGTGTCTCTGCCTCTCTCTGTGTGTCTCTCATGAATAAATAAAAACTTTTTAAAAAATTCGTGTGAGCTTAGCTACACATTTTTGTATGATATCCAGCATCTCTCAGTGTGTATAATTAAAAGAGTTTCTCAAAACATTCAGTCTGCCATAATACCAGAGGCAGGGGATCCTGGGCGGCTCAGCGGTTTAGCACTTGCCTTTGGCCCAGGACGTGATCCTGGAGTCCCGGGATTGAGTCCCACGTCAGGCTCCCTGCATGGAGCCTGCTTCTCCCTCTGCCTGTGTCTATGCCTCTCTGTGTGTGTCTCTCATGAATAAATAACTAAAATCTTTTTAAAAAAAATACCAGAGGCATAAGTACACCAGGTCTTCTCTATCTGATGTTTAAAAGCTAGTGAGACAATACAGTTGTTAACTTCCAGGGCTTTGGAAAGGCTCCTCTCTGTCACCTCCTGGCCTAACATCTGAATTTTATAGAATTAAAATATGTTTGAAGTGTATTGAGATAAGTTGGAATGTCAATTAATTTTCATAATATGGTATTACCTACCACTTGGTGGACTTACTAAAGAAAAAAAAAATCACCCAACAGAGAGAACCTTGCTACTTCTTTATTCTAAAGGATAAAATAATTCAGAAACCATTCATTCATACAACGAATATTCACCAAAAATCTATTCTTTGACAGGTACAGTACAAAATGCTCAGCATACAGAAGTGATCAAAACATGAAGGTAGCCCCCAAAGAGCTAGCAACAACTCTTTAAAGGGTGTTTTTTCCCCCTAAGTGCAAACTGATCAATAAGTAGAGACTGCCCAGCGTACAGTGTTAAGACTCTGAGGACAAGTCAAAGTTCGGCAGATAAAAGTGACTTGTTAAAAACATGAATTATATCATTCCGCATTCCTGCTGACATATATCTAACAGCTTCTCATTGCCTCTAGATTATAAACCAATTCCTCCATGGCCTACGGGATGTGCAACTGCTTATCTCCCACTCTTCATCGTATACTACTCTTTTTGCTTATTCCATTCTCTCTACGCTGGCTTGCTTCTGTTCTTCAAAGATGCTTGGGTCATTCTCCCTTTAACTCATTTTCATGCACTCTCCCTTTTCCCTAGAATACTCACTCTTCTCTCAGATCTTTATATGGACAACAAATCCCATCATCTGGGTCTCAGCTCAACTGAGAGACCCTTTGAGAAGGTCCTTCCCTGGCCACCCAGTATCATTTACCTATTACATCACTCTTCTTTCTATTTTCTTCACAGTACATATTGGTGTTTTACAATTTCTAATTTTTTATGTATCTTCTCATTTATGAAGCCCATTCTTTGCTTTTCTCTGTATCCTCCAAATGAAGTTGGTATATATAATGGGGACTCCCTTCATATACGAGAACGAGTAGAATAAATAATCAATGGTGTCTGCAAGTGTGAAAAATAGGAGAGTTGCTTCCGCTTGTGCCACTTAACTGCATCTTGGGAAATAAAATGAGCAGCAAAAATTTCCAACTAGTGCAATAGTTGCCATAAGGTTCAGTAGTAGCTGAAGGGAGAGTAATGAACTCTGTTGGGAACAAGTGTGGGAGACATCAGAGAAACTGTCCCGGAAAAGCCAGCAGACCAAAGACTCTAAAGAATGAGTAGGCAGCTGCTGGCTAGACATGATGGGAAAAAGCATCCGGACAGGAAAGAACCACATGCAGTGGCAAGCAGATGAGAGTCTCCTCTTCCTTTATGCTCTCACCCTAAATTCAGAGACTATAGAACTTCTCAAATGGTTCAAACGTGGCCCCCCACCCAGAGGTAGCCAGAGTGTCCTACTGTGGACTTTGCTGCCAACATACTTTGCAATGCATAAGCGAGTTGCTTCTCCCTCAGTCCTTGGTGTCAGTATCTGCGTAGTCAGGGTGTGACTGGAGAATCTCCAAGAGCCCCCCACCCCCAGCTCTCAAAATCCATCAGTAATTCCTATGCTTGCTCCAGTACATGTTATAAAATTGCCAATGCTGAAATTGTGAAACACAAAGTCCTTTTAATGGTTAAATTTTGTGTGTGGCTTATTTTCGGTTTTTAATCATTAAGAGAGAGTCCACAGAATATCTGTGTTCTAGTCTATTGCTTGATTATGGCTCAATGCATAAATCAATTATGAAATGCAGCTCTGGATTTTGGTCAATTCTAAAGCCTTGTTGTGCACACTGTCTGTGGCCAGTCAGCCTTGCCAAGGTGGGCACAGAGCAGGAAGCCAACTCAGGTCTGTGATTCTTACACCACAGAGCTTTGCAACATGACATCTGCAGACTACTTGTTCTGTATCACCTAAAGTTCTTTGAAAAACTCAGGTTCCCAAATGTAAATCAAAACCACAAGGAGATATCCCTCCATACCTGTCAGAATGGCTAAAAACAAAAACAAAAGAAACAAGTGTTGGCACTGTTGGTGGGAATGCAAACTGGTGCAGCTACTGTAGAAAACAGTTTGAAGATTCCTCAGAAATGTAAAAATAGAACTACCCTACAATTCAGTATCACACTAGTGGGTGTTTACCTAAAGAATACAAAACACTGATTCAAGCATTATTTCAGCATTATTTACAATAGCCAAATTATAAAATGCGCCCAAGTGTCCGTCCACAGATGAATGGATAAAGAAGATATGGTGTAAATATATACAATGGAATATTACTCAGCCATAAAAAAGAATGAAATCTTGCCACTTGCAACAACATGAATGGATCTAGAGAGTATAATGCTGAGGGGAAAAAAGGCATTCAGAGAAAGACATATATCATATGATTTCACTCATATGTGTAAATTAAGAAACAAATGATCAAAGAGAAAAAAGAGAAAGAGACAAACTAAGAAATAGACTCTTAACTATAAAGAACAAACTGATGTTTACCAAAAGGGAGGTGGGTAGGGGATGGGTGACATAGGTGATGGGGATTAAAAAGTACACTTATCATGAGCACTCAGTAATTATAAAATTGTTGAACCACTATATTGTACCACCTAAAACTAATATAACACTGTATGCTAACAATAATGGAATTAAAATTTAAAAATTAAAGAAAGAAAAGAGAAACAAATTCAGGATCCTGGGTCTAACCCATTCCCCCAGACCCAACTCAGTTAGAATCTGTCGTGAGTGGAGCGCAGAATTCTATTAATAAGAATAATAATTCTTATTATAGGTATATTCTTATACCCATTATTAAATGTATCATTGGTAATTCTTTCTTAGGTGCTGTCTAGTACAGAACCACCACCTCTTAGCTTTACTATGTTCTGTGGCAAAAACTAAATGCTAACACTAATAGTGGCTAGCATTTATTGGGTGCTTATTACATGCCATGATCTGTAGCATGATCTTCTCTGACTGACTTCCTTTCTTGCCCCAACTATGTTACATAACCTACCCAAGCTCACAAAGAAATCAGTTGTGGGGGTCAGGATTTGAGCCCATGTTTCTCTGACTCCAGGATCCATCCAACTGCTAACTAGACTATAGCAGGTTATGATGCTTAAGAGCTGCTGCTCTGGCAGGATCCATGATGAGTTCAAATCTCCGCTGCACCAATTTCTAGCTGTGTGCCCTTAAACAGGTTCTTTAGCCTCAATTTCCCCATTTGTAAGGTGAGACTATTAAGCAACCCTATTCCATAAGATGGTAAATTGTGAAGAATAGTCAAGTTGATTCACATCAAATGTTCAGAAGGAAACCTGGCACACTGCACACACTCGATAAGCATCCACCATTACCATCCAGCCTTCTCTTTCTCCAGCTTTCAGGCTCCTTAGTGCCTGTCACTGGTCTCAAAGGAGATCTCTGGAAACTATGAGGAGACAGATCTGAAGAAAATCTATCCCCTCTGCTGGAAAACAACCCACAGCACATGCTCCACCAACAGTGGGTCAGTAGTGTGCTCTCTGGAGATAACGGATGGCACATTATTTGAACTTAAATGTTCAAAGGGTATCAACTCCTTTCTAGCACAGAACACTTTCAGCCTTGCTGCTTCTTTTTCTTTCATGCCTCCTAATGATTCTGTCTGTCATTATAAACCTTTCGGTTCTGCTTCAACAAAGCACAAAGGGATTCCATCCTTTAATCCTCAAAATAGTTTGTCTTTATAGTTTGGCAGGTAAGAGTTGGTTGCAGCAGTAACTCCTGAAACCAGGCTCTCATTATGCCAAGAACTGCAATGTGTTGCTGCATCAAAGCATGAGTGATAACAAATGCTTTTAGATGGTGAGAACTGCTCTTTATAACTTGCCTTCCAAGTGCCCTCTTGACATAGAAGAACTTTTTTGACTACCATCAATCATCATTAGTAGCAAATGGTGATATCTGTCCAGGCGACATCTCAGCCACACAAGTTTCATCCTTAAAACATCAATAACTATAAGACTGAAATATAGAAATACAATACAGACTTTTTTCTTCTGTGGCAAAAATTATTTTATTTTATAAGTCATGTATTTACTAAATCTCCTAAGGATGTACTTAAAATTATTAATTTTTCTTTCTAAATGAAACTATTTTTATAGTTTTGCATTGAATTTTAAATAAGCCACTATTCATGAACACAAATACTCCAAGAGCCCAGAGAAAGGAGAGTCAGCAGAAAAAGTGGCATTGCCACACTACCCTCATGCAAATCCAGTAATATGCCTATGGAAGCTCATAAGCTTCCATGTCCATCCCAAAACCCACCTAGAGGAGATGAGACAGCTGAGGTACACAAGCCCCAGCAGACCACAGATCTGCTGACCAGGATGTAACTGACTTCTTTGGAAAAGCCAATCCACTAAGCAACTCCCAAATGTAGCAAGACCCATGCAAACAGGCAGCTCACTCCTCAACAAATTTCCTTTTGCTGCACCAGGCTGAGACCTTCTTTCCTCCCTCTGAAGAGCACTAAAGCTTTCTCAGATACAGATCCCTTTGAAAAATGGGGAAAAGATACTGGTCCCATAAGGACGCAGTATTTTTATTAATAAATTAGCCAAGCTTAAAAATTTCTTAAAAATATCCAACTCTAGGCAATAAATGCTTGGCTTTTGGTGAAAGCCAACATAGATGAATATGCCCAAAACAATGCTGGCTGAAGGTTTCTTCCTAATCTACTATGAAGCCAATCAATTTGGTTTAACATTCAACTCCACAGTGAAGTCATTTCCAGCATGGAGGATATCCAGGATGAGCTAAAGTTTGAGAATGGTAAAAGCTTTGTAATCAAAAGACCTGCATGAAAAAAAGGAGCCTCCTCAGAAGTTTATTTTGTTGGATGTCGACCTATAATTTCCTGAAACCACCAAGCAGTTTCAGAGACCAACACAGAATCTATGCCATATTTCAACAAGGGTGACAGCCAAGTATCAACTCCTGTGTCATGTTAAAATAAAATATCCTCATTAAAAATCTCTATCCCACAGAAGGAAACTGCATTACAGGGAAAATCTCCACTATCCTGAGAAAGCTCCAGGACTGACAATCCTGATGTTTTGCTCCACCCCAACTTCACCTGCTCCTACTACTACTCCCTAGAGCTGTCCAGTTTCTGCACATGGGCACATATAAAAACAACTGCCTCTTCCCCTGACCAGCATACAAACTTCAATAATGAGTCAAAGCATTATTGTAAAATGTTACTAATAATGTAATCAAATTATGAAAAGGGCCCTTATTAGAAAGATGGGGAAAAAGTTTACAAAATACAAGGAACCAGGGGATCCCTGGGTGGCTCAGTGGTTTAGCGCCTGCCATCAGCCCAGGGCATGATCCTGGAGTCCCAGGATTGAGTCCCACATCGGGCTCCCTGCATGGAGTCTGCTTCTCCCTCTGCCTCTCTCTGTCTCTTATGAATAAATAAATAAAATCTTAAAAAAAAAAAACACACAAGGAACCAAAGCCCAGATACCAAATACATTTACTTAAACTTCTAACTAGGGTAGTTTCCCGCTGCAATGACTTAGAGAAGAGGCAAGGAACCTTTGTTCCATGCAGAATCTGCTCTCTAGATTAAGTCTCTAATGTGGACTTCCTTGTTGTCCCCTTGGTCACCAAACCGTGCAGTTCTTCTACCCCTGACTCCAGGCCTGTGCAGGTCTTAGCCCCCAAGACCCCCAAAGACACCTCCCTGGGTTTCAAGCTATGTGGCAATAACCTCACGGTTGCCTCCTTCATCTTCTTGAAGGTTTTGTTTCCATGAACCACAGGCCAGCAAACCCAGGTTATACTAAATCCAATGTTCTCAATCAACACGTTTGAGTCAACAAGGTCTTAAGAGTTCACCTTTGCCAATCTTTTTTTTTACATGTAAAGCAGAGAGACTGCATGATTGCTCAAGGTCACATAGCAAATTAAAGAGTAGAAGCCAGGCTTTCTGTTACCCAAGCCAATGTTTTTTTCCTGGTGCCATGATGAGCCCTCTTGAGTCATGCCCATATTCTCAGGGATCCCTCTTCCAGTAGCTGCTAATGTCACTGCTACCCTCACACACTGACCTTGGATGATACAGCTACCTTACTCAAAGGTGCCTGGGAACTACCCCAACTCAGGGTTAGGCTATCCCTAGCTAAGAAATGATTAGTGCAAAGATATCAAATCTTCACTTCTATACCTGAAGACAGATTAGATTCTGATGTGATTGATGTTACAGAGCAACCCATGGGATCAGGTTGACCCTAGGCTTTACCTGAAACCACATGCTTTCTCCTGAGAATGCTGTTTAATAAATCACCTGTATAAGAATCCCTTGTCTGGAAACTGACCAGATGCCACATTTCACGAGTATTCCAAGATGACATAACAGATCAGTCTCCATAATGGTCAAAAGGCCTCCACAGACTATCTTTATCTAGAGCCCAACATTAAATCCAGTAACTCAGAAGGCCAGGAATAGCCCCCTTGTCACTTTCAGCTTAGAAATCCACCCTTCGCCTGAGAAAAGCACACACACACACACCCTCCCTTCCTGCCCCCTCAGCTCTCACCTGCCTTGTACTTAGAAGCTAAAAGACATATTTTGAAGTCAGTAAACAATCAAGCTGAGGTTATCAGCAACAGAACATTTCCTAAAAATACTATCAATGACTCATTCTTCCAGTTCTGCTCCTGAGGGAGCAGAGAAACCTTCCCCAAGGCCCCTTAATTTGCTTCTTGCATTCTAAAATCTTTTAAACAGAGAATGGGGATCTCGTGACAGCATTAACTTTAACAACAAGCCACCCATTGCTTTTGAAATGATGCTACTCCACTTCCTTAGAGGAATCACTGTGCTTGCTCCATGTTCTAACTGATGTTCTTACTGGATGCAATATTTGAGACAGGAAGACATCATTTCTGGAGATCATTTAACTATGACTTGTTTATAGAAAACAGATTCCTCACTGAGTTTGGATTTATTTCTTTCCTGGCAGAGGTCAGATTATTGACAAAATATCCAGAGAAGGTATAACCAGCTTTGTAGTAATAATAGCTTTTCTTTTATAGCACCTAAGATGTACCAGGCACCAGAAATATGCCACTTCTACTCACAAAAGGCAGACACAATGAGGCTCAGGAAGAGTAAAAAAAATGTACCAATGTTATGTAACAATTACATGGTAGAAACAGGATTTGAACCCAAGTTCATCTAGCCACAAAACATGTGATTGGTCCCCTTCCCCAAAGTGTCCTTGCCATTGCTGCAGTGCTTGAGGTTAGTTCTATCCTGCATCAACTCCTGTTCCAAGCTACGTTTCCTACAGAATTACTGGATGTTCTCAGAACTATACCACACTCTCTGACCTTGAGAGAGTGAAACAATACAAAAGGTGTCTGGAAAGGATAGAGATAAGGATCAAAAGGAATTTTGACAGGAAGAAGTTGTAAACATATTGGTCCCTATTCATCCCTTAAGTATAGCTAAAAACCACGGACACTACATCTAAGAACATAAGAAAACTCTGCAAGGTAAAGAGAAGTCAAAAAAAAGTTAAGCACCTCAGGACCCAAAGAATAACATGGTGTTGAGTTCCTCGATTTTCTTTTTTCCTTATATATTTTAGACTAGATACTAGAGAATCGAGCAATCTGGAAATTATAATAGGCATAGAAAAAATAAAAAGCCCCTTCCTCCCAAGAACCAGGAAAGGAGTGGCCTATACCCTTTAGATAGAAAACCTTTAGATAATTAATCACTCTACTCTAGCCAAACACTACAGAAAAAAATTGCAGTCCTACCCCTGCCACATCAGCAAAGGCCTAGACTATAACAAGGTATCCCAACACCCTGACCAGAATGATTTTAGAGAAGCTTGAATAAGGAGACTGAACTTTCACCTCTGCTGAGTGTAATCCTTCGCTGAGGTGGTATCAAAGGAACCCAGTGAAGACTCAGGACTTTACCTTCACCACTCAGCAGTGCCAATTCCCAGCAATGTAAGTGGAGCTTACATGGAGCAGTATCAAGGCCCCTCTTCTCCTCACAGCCAGAGTGGTGTCAGCGTCAATAAGCAATTACAAACTTTCCTGAAACACATGAAAAACTGGAAAGATTTGGCAAAAAAGTAAGAATTCTCAGCAAAGAAGGAGAAGATACAAAGAAGAACCAAATAGATATTTTGGTACTAAAATATGCCATAACTGAAATTAAAAGAAAAAAAAACCCTCAGTGGATAGGTTCAACAGCCAATAGAAAGGATAGAGAAAAGAATCAGTAAATTAAGAATAGAAAAACAGAAATTACCCAATCAAAACAATAGGGAGAAACCAGACTGATTTAAAAAAAAAAAAAAGAAGGAGAATAAGAAGAACAGAGACCTGTGAGACTCTAAGAAAAGGTCTGAAATTTAGATCATTTGACTCCCAGAAGGTCGGAGCTGAAAAAGTATTTTAAAAAATAATGTCTGAAAATTTCACAAAGACAGACCCAAGAATCTCAGTGAACACCAAATAGGATAAACTCAGAGATCCACACCAAGACATATCATAGTCACACTTCTAAAAACTAAAGACAGAGATTAAAATCTTGAAAATAGCCAGTGATAAATGATACATTAACTACAGGGGAAAACTAATAATAGAGGATTTCTCATAAGAAATCAAGAAGGGCTGAAGAAAGGAGTACAATACCTTTCAAGTAACAAAAGAAAAGAACAATCAACTCAGGATTCTATGTCCAGACAACATATTCTTCAGGAATAATATTCTTTTTTTAAGATTTTATTTATTCATTCATGAGAGACACACACACACAGAGAGAGAGAGAGGCAGAGACACAAGCAGAGAGAGAAACAGGCTCCATGCAGGGAGCCTGATGTGGGACTCAATCCTGGGATTCCAGGATCATGCCCTGGACTGAAGGCAGGTATTAAACCTCTGAGCCACCCAGGTGTCCCAGGAATAATATTCTTAAACGAAGGAGGGGACACCTGGGTGGCTCAGCAGTTGAGCCTCTGCCTTCAGCTCAGGGCATGATCCTGGAGTATGGAGATAGAGTTCTGCATCGAGTCTGGCATCGAGTCCTGCATCGGAGTCCCTGCAAGGGTAAAATCATAAAAGGGGTAGGGTAAAGGGATATAAGTTCCTATACATCAATGAAACTGGTAAAATAGACTCTGATAAATTATATATATATATATATATATATATATATATATATATATATATATATATAAATGTTATATGTAAAATCTTTTAAAAAGTTTTTTTTAAGATTTTATTTATTTATGAGAGACACATTTAGGGTGGAGACAAACAAAGGAACCCTCCAGGAAATTCCACAGAGCTTTCCCTTGGGAATTACAGTGGGTTGGTGAATGCTTGTACTGGTAATCATGGAAGGCTCTTTTCAAAGCCAGCAGGCTGACTTGCCTTCACAACAGAAAGGACTCCTTGCTAAGCCTTGTTTCTCAGCTAACCTTCAGCACAGTGGAGCCTTCCTCCTTGGAGAGGGTAGGACATTCACATTCCAATTACAAAAGCCTCACTTTGTGTGCAACCCATGCTGCACACAGAGTGGGGCAGGGAGGGGGTAGCCAGAACAGAACTAAGGCAGCTTTGATAGAGGTCTGGGCAATGGGAATAAACAAGTATGATCATTTGGAGCCCTACTCCAAATGCTTAATGCTGAAAGATATAAGCTAGATTCAAAATCAATCAGCCTTGGTAAGCTCTCCCTACGATTATACAACAGGCATCTTCAATCTTAGAAATATAAAGAAGAAAATGAATACTGAGTTATAGAGTAGTTCAACCTCCCTTTAATTTCATTAGAGGCAGCTGTCCTGAATCCTTCCAGACAGGTAAGGAGCCCCCAATCCTATTAGTAAACCATTTCATAGGATCTGCTGGCCCCATGCTCATGGTCTCCCAAACCTATGTCTTCTAGAAGACTGCTTCTGAAAACTTTCCATTACAGTTTTTTATAATTTTTATGCCTTAAAAAATTTTTAAACGTGTCTGGGAGGTTATTTGTACATTATATGTCATTCATTATTCCAAATGTAATTTTAGTCAGTTCAACATAAAAGCATCTTAATATCCTTAATAATGGCAATGGTAATTTTAAGTATTAAAATCCACATTAGGAAAAAAAAATCCACATTAGGAAAAAAGGGGCTTTGATTCATTCTCTCCTTCCAAATAAGCATGATCAACTTGGCACACACCTCGGATCTTCCTTTCCACCCTCCTTCCTCTTTCTTCCCTTTGACTTTTTTCTTCCTTTTCATTCTTCCCCCTTATAACAAAAAGCAGGGTTGTAGGGGCAGAGTCAGGGTTGACCTCAAAAATCTGATTATTCCTGGGTGCTTGGGTGGCTCAGTGGTTGAGCATCTGCTTTTCAACTCAGGGTGGGATCCTGGGGTCCTGGGATGGACAGGGAGCCTGCTTCTCCCTCTGCTTATGCCTCTGCCTCTCTCTTTCTGTGTGTCTCTCATGAATAAATATATAAAATCTTTTTAAAAATCTGATTATTCCTCTCCTTCCACATACTCAGAAACCTAAGACTGTTTATAAAAGTAGCTCTATTTTTCCCAGAAAAAAAAAATCTGTTTTTTATGTTTGCCCTGTCTTTGGCCAACTGTAACTGATTTTCTATTGAGTTCCGGTCTGTGCTCCTGATTACTTAAAAGGTACATTTGCTGACAATACCAAGTAGATTCCCTTGAGGTTTTAGAAACAATCTTCCTTTCACCAAAAGGCAAACAGCTCAGGGAAGGCTTTTCTCTGCCTATATCCTCCTCCAACTTCCCAAAAGTAGAACTGGCCCTTGCAAAAACTTTGAAAGTTTCTGAAAATTCAGAAATGGCTTCTTATATACTGTTAAATTTGAAATTAATGCCTCAAGTTAGTTTGCTTCTTTCTGCCTTGAGCTTATTAGTGAACACTAAATTTCATGCTAATGGTCCCAAACCATTTGCCTGCAATGCAGAACTCACTTTCCAGATTCCACTGATTTCATTTAAAATATGTTCACATCATCTCATGACCATGGTTCCAAGTGTCTATCAAACTTGCTCTCCTCTTACAGGTGGGCTACTACTTATTGTGTTAGTCCATAGTGCTCCAACTTTCCACTGGTACACACTGGTACATGGAGCTAGTAGTTTTCTCAAGTAGTCCTGGAATTCATTACCATGGAAACAAAAGATATAAAAAGCTGTTTTTATCTAATAGGAAAATCAAAAGGAACTCTAAAAAGATCAAAAGTGTTTTCAAAGTAAAGGTTTAACAAAATACATCCTAGCTTGGTTAAAGAAGCCTTGGGGTGGAATAATTAGGCAGGTTACCAGGGTAAAAAAGGAGGGCAGGGGTGGTAGAGTGACAGTGAAATGCATGGAGCAGCATTGGGAAGCTCTGGGTCTGGTTAACTGATAGACAAGTGGGGCTGCTGATCAAGTCTGTCCCCAGGAGTGGCTAAAAGAACTCAATTCTCTTCCTCTGCCAAGGTAGAGGAAACAGGATTAGAACTCTGCTCTCTCCCCACATATATGAAAATGTATCGTCTGTTTTTCTGACATTGATAATATCACACAAACTTAGGTCCCAATAGCTCTACCCAACCATTCTAAACTAGATTTACTGGAAATGAGGAGTAAATGAAAGAATTTTATATGCTCATTTTATCATCCCTGCATTTGATCTAGAACTTGATTCCAATGTGCTGAGGAAATGTTGTCATGGATCTTATTTTAATTTGGGAAAGGAGTAAGTGCAAACCACATGTATTTATTTTGATGTTCTCATTGTTTTTTCTGAAGTTCAAGTAGTTTTACCACATCCTGCCATTAACTTCAAAGAATAATTTTGGATACATTAGTCCTTCATGGAAAATTTCCTGATACATAAAGTGCTCTGGCCATCTGTAATAATATAAATTCTTCCCATTCAGTATACTCCTTGGAAAACATCTGTAACAATAGAAAGCTCCCATCAACACTGCTAAAGGAATACGTATTTCCCAACATTTCCTAGGGAACTATGTGTCCACTCCAGGAGCAGGGAAGCCATATGGGGTCATAGGCAGTCAGACTTGGTCCTTGTATTAAGGCCACTGCCCACTGAGGATGTGCTGGCCAGCCCATCTGCCATTCCAGCCATTCCACACTGAGGCTTACAATGTAAGGTTCATAGAACTGAAGCCCTATGTGTTAACTCTTCTCAAAGGCAATCTTTTAGAATAATAAGGAAAATGGATTTAACTTAGAACAGGGTTAAACTAACAGCAGGATTGTGTGCAGGCAAAGGAAACAATAACATAAAGGATTTAAAATCATACTGTATGAAAAGCTATACAAAGCAGTGGTTCAAAGCATGAACTTTTGCATTTGTCAACCAATGTTTGAGTCTAGCTTAACCACTTCCCTTTTTTTCTTTTCAAATTTTTATTTAAATTCTAGTTTGTTAACATACAGTGTAATATTGGTTTCAGGAGTAGAATTTAGTGATTCATCACTTACATATAACACCTAGTGGCCACTTACTTTCTATGTTTGAAAAGCCCCATTTCCTCATCTGAAAACTATACCTATCTGATGGAATTATGATCAAGTAAGGTCAGACATGCTAAGTATATACCAGCCCCTGGTATATAAGAAGCTTTCAAACATCCACTCTTGTGCTATTACTAGTAGGAGCAGGTAAAGCAATAGGAACTTTCAGCCTAAAGAACTCAAGAGATCTGCAAACATTTGAAAGGGCTGTCGGTCTCATGAAAAAGAAATGCAGGGCAGCACGGGTGGCTCAGCGGTTTAGTGCTGCCTTCAGCCCAGGGTGTGATCCTGGAGACCCGAGATCAAGTCCCATGTTGGGTTCCCTGCATGGAGTCTGCTTCTCGCTCTGCCTGTGTCTGTGCCTCTGCCTATGTCTGTGCCTCTCTCTCTGTGTCTCTCATGAATAAATAAATAAAATCTTAAAAAAAAAAAAAAAAACAAAGAAATGCATCAGAAGACAGAAGCAGGGCCAATGGGTAGAAGTGAGTGACCATGACATCTGCTCCCCCCTCAAGCACCAGGATTTCAACTGGCTAGATGGGCTTCCCCATCCTTTCTGGAATTAAAACAATCCCTAGGGATCCCTGGGTGGCGCAGCGGTTTGGCACCTGCCTTTGGCCCAGGGCGTGATCCTGGAGACCCGGGATCGAATCCCACGTCGGGCTCCTGGTGCATGGAGTCTGCTTCTTCCTCTGCCTATGTCTCTGCCTCTCTCTCTCTCTCTGTGTGACTACCATAAATAAATAAAAATTAAGAAAAAAATATTTAAAAAAAAACAATTCCTAAAACTATTCAAGAGGGAGAAAAATTTCAGTTCAGAATAAAGAAAAAAATTAATGCCATTCCAAAATGGAGTGAGCTAGTTTATGAGATTAGTAGTATCCCATTATTGACTGTGTTAAATCAAATAAAGGATGCCTTCATTTGATACGTACTATGTGCCAAGGACCTGCCAGGTATGCTCAGGAACATAAAGATGAGTAAGGCACTTCTTGCTGTTAAGAGCATTTTATTCTAGAGGCGGGTTGGGTGGAGACATATTTAACAAAATTAAGAGGAGCAAAAGGCAACACTGCATCACTAGATTAGATTCTGCTTTGGATGAAAAGCTATAATGGAAGACCAAGAAATTCTTCCATCCCTAAGGTTCCATAATGGCAAGTATTAGGAGAACTAGGAAAAATAACTTTAGAAAAAAAAAAAAACTATTTTGCACCAAGCCTCCCAAAACATTTTTTTAAATGCCCATTAGTGGGTATGATATTTGAAAACAGTTGAACTCCACTAATGAATTCAATTGAGTTACATAAAACAAAGTACAATGCAAAACTATATACTTTCTCCTTCACAAGAACCACTTTCTAACAGGGCATAGATTCTTTAAGGATAATTCTCATCATACAGATGTGATCAGCACATTTATAGATTTTATATTTATTTTACTTTATTTTTTTTTAATTTTTTTATTTATTTATTATAGTCACAGAGAGAGAGAGAGGCAGAGACATAGGCAGAGGGAGAGAAGCAGGCTCCATGTACCGGGAGCCTGACGTGGGATTCGATCCCAGTTCTCCAGGATCGCGCCCTGGGCCAAAGGCAGGCGCCAAACCGCTGCGCCACCCAGGGATCCCTATTTATTTTACTTTAAATCCTAAACTTGTACCACTTTACTACAATGAAATATTAATGCTGTTAGTTTAAACATCATGAAACTTTAAAAATAAGGTGTTAAAATAATATTTATTCATCAACCTTGGACCACTACAGTATTTTAGTTCACTGATTTAATATCTATTTTTTTTCATCATATGCTATGCCTAATACTGATCAGTACAGGCTGAAATTTAACTGTAATTATTGTCTAAAAATACAGGTTTTAATTTTAGATCCTCATAATTCAGAAAAATACATAAAAGCAAATATAAGTCTGAAGCTTCAAATCCCAATTCTCCCGGCATGTGTTTAAACCCATCCAGCTTCACATGCAGACCCTTGGCCCCACACTTCTCCCAGGACTGTGTTGGCTCAGAGCAGGATGGAGGTGACAGATGGGGCATTCAGTTAAAAAGTGGTGCTGGGTTATTTTATTTTCGTTAGAGAAGGAAGCTGTGGGAAAAATATTCTCCATTTAATCTATTTTATTTTCAGTGAGGTGTTACCTGTAAATACTAATTTATACACATGCAAAACTTCACTAGGTCCTTTAGCTGCATGAATATAAATGAAATAAAGTAATCCAAACTTAAAAAAAATAGAACTTCCAGTATGTTCTTTTCCTTGAGCAGAGGAGAAAAAAAAACCCCAAGGCTTTAAAATTCCATCTCAGTGGTTTCAAAGACAACAGAGCGTCTTATAGCTAGCTCCTGTTAAAATCAGTGGGGTTTTAAAAGTAGGAATTACAAGCTAAGGTACTGCAGCTTTAAAAAGAAAAACGATCATTTATGCCAATAAATGATTATACAGAACCAACTTCCAAATCACTCAAAACAGTTAACGCTTAGAATACTGTAAATTCTTCAAATTTTTACATTGTTGAGATCTATGACCACTTTGTGAAACAGAAAAAGTGCAGATATGATTACTTCCAGTTTAGTCAAGGGTCAAGAAGAGAGAAATAAAAAATTGTGAGCCTCTCAAGGATGATGGTTTTCCTTATTGGAAAGAGGCAAAGAAAATCAATTCACTGATATTGTATTTAATTTCTCTCTCAACAATTATGTATCTATGCTTAATGAGAATGGTACAGTCAAGATATGCATGTGACAGATGAAAAAAAAATTGTTTGAGATCAAGTTTCATAGATTTCCAAAGTGCAAAGAAGGCAGTATGGGGGGTTAAGGCTTTTCCTGGGTCCGCTAACTCCTTGCTTGAATCCCACAGCAATTCACCTCGTCTAGCTATGCCTACCCTGACTGAAGACTTCGTATTCTGCCCTCTAGATGCTCTGTACACACTCAGCTGGATTTTAGCAGAGATCCCAGGTTTTGTATTCAGTGGGAGCAGGGAAATCGCCCTCCAGTTTTCCTCATTTTAAATCCTCCTAGATGACTCTTAAAGTGATCCCTTGAGGTTTATCATAGGAGACAGATGCTATGAGGAGCAAACAAGGTTTTCACCCACTTCCATCTTCACACAGTTGAACAGAAACAGGCATCAGGTCAAAGGTTCATGGGATTCCTTACTATGCCTGAAAGAACCCTCCTCCTCTCCTGACCAGATTGATATGCTCCTACTCATCCCTCCAGGTCCTGTCCAACCCCACATTACCACACAAAGGCTTGCAACTAATAACTCTAACTTCCTCAGGTGAAGTCAGCCTTTCTTTGAAACTGTGGCTATATCGAAACTATATCACTTTATATTGTTTGTTGTTATTTTACATATTTCTCCCCAACTGGACCTAAGCAATGTGAAGGCTTAACATCTACTTTTATAGCTGTTCTATATATAGAGCGTCAAACATGACACATATGTCTATGAGATGCTGAATAAATACCTTCTGGGGAATTGATCTACTACTACCTGTTACACCTGTTAAAGAAGGAGAATAAGTGAGTAATATTTTATTTCTAAGCCACAATCTCCTCATTTATAAAATTAAGAAAATTCTACCTGGCACTTCTTCACCTTATTCTGCTTCTCTTGGAAAAAAAAGAGATTTGGCACTAAGTTTAAAGAACTATACCAAGAACTATTCAGCATCATCTTATAACACTCTGATAGGATTCTGTCCTTCGTAACTAGACCTCACTAGAACTCTTCTTCTGGTAAGAAATATCATTTCTTTTTCCCTGCAAAGTTCTTTTGCATGTGAGTAAATTATCCATATTTGATTAGAATGAAAATTTACCAGGGCACAATTGATATGTGTTTGACTAAATTACTCACATTTTAAACAGGTAGAGAAAAATATATCATAGTGTGAGTCAAAATTTAATACATTTAGGTCCACTATTTTTCTGGTTATCCAAAAAAGAATGTGATTTCTAAAGAAAGTACTTCTGAGTTATTTTAGTGCTTACATTTCTGACATTTGTATCAGAAAGTGATAGGTATAAATGTTATGCAGTTCATACCTGGGAGAAAGAAAAATTATTCCCTCAATAAAAAGGTAGCGTTCTTTGTTCAGTGTGTTTCTATTTTGGGACACTGCATCAAACATGGAAAAGAAAGGGAATTCCAACCTAAAAGACAGATTTAAAGGCTGCCATCTAGCTCAACTGCTTCTCCTCAACTACAATTCCACCTCTTATATCATCAAACTGGGGTTACTGGGCAAGAATCCAAAAGAGCAAAAATTCATTTTTTTTTTTCAAAATTGAATCCTAGTAGCACTTTTGTTTGCATCCTGGAACAACATCAAAATTTTGCACAGCTTATCTCTGGGTCCTCCAATCTTTCCCTTGGTTTTGTTTCTAAAATAAAACAGACTCTTACCACCTAACACATGCAAAGAATAACAGTACCACTACTTTTTTAGCTCAGTTGGCTGGAGCATGGGGTTGGTAAGATCCAGGCTCATGTCCAGTCTTCAGAAAACCTAGATAGCCTTGCTCCATGCCAGAGGTAAGATAGCTTATAATTATTACATCAGAATTTGAACCCAGGTAGTCTGATTTCAGAGCCTAAACTATTTCATATAATTCCTAATAATCTGCTTTACTCAAAGGAGTACCAACAACCCTAGATAAGTATATTACAATAAAGTATACTTTGAATAGCTAAGTTCCTGGTGATAAATATCTATAAGCCACAAATACCTGCACAACGAATCTGCCTAAGTATGAAATGCCATTTGTTTTATAAGCAATATAAATCAGACATTCTCAGAGCCAAGATGATAAACTACTTTGAGAACTCTTCTAGAATTGTCACAAATGTAAATACTTAAAGTGTGGGAAATAGTACTAATAGTACTAATGAAAGCTAGAGTTTAATCTCAATCTACATGAAAGGAAGCAAAGGTGAGAAGGTGGAGCAAGAACACATCACCATCCTCACATCCCAAGGGAGCCTAGTGTGGATTGTGGGGGACACAGAGACAGATCCATGACTTCTTAGGAGCTGGGCCTAACCAAGAGATCCGGGGCTATGTTATACCAAGGAACCCAGGCTCTCAACCACAGGGGGATGCCTAGGAGAGTCTTGGAAGGAGACTAATGACCAACACTGAGAACATATGCCCATTAGTTTGCTAAGCTTACTGAAGTAAAGCAGCAGAGACTGGCTTCATTCTGGAAACAGATAAAGGTGGCTTTGGATAATGTTATACTTGGACTTCCTCCCACCCCATCAGCCTGGTGTTCATTATGTACTTAAAATATATAAAGATTACATGTATATTTCTATGTTATTAAGAGTGCTTAGAGATAAGGAAAATCCCTAATTACAGCTAAAAGAGATGTCTCTGTCATTTTCCAGAGAGTGTATTCTATCACTTAAATTGGTAAATAAGCCCTTTTTCCCCACCATGGTGAAGGAAGGGCCTCTTGTGACCCTCTATTGATTAAGACTGCTGTGGAATGTTATTTGCAATCTCATTGCATAATGGGAATCAGGAGGTAGCTGTCATGGTTTCTGAAGACAAATTGCTGGTAGCTGAGACAAATCATAGCTTCTTTCGTCTTTTACTATTCTCAATTCCCAGTTAATGTGTATCTTACAGTCTAAGTTTCTTAAATCAGTCTGCTCTACTGTCACGAGTAGTAAAAATGACTAAAAGTGGTAATCTGAGTGACCCTGCTTTAGGAATCATGTTCAAGTGACCATTATGCTGATCATTACTCCTGAGCTATGCATTATTTAATAAGGAACACAACTTCCAAAAGGGCACACAATTAAAAATAGATCCATACAGCAGCTGCTGTGATTATGACCAATATGAACAGAAATCCAACCAGGCATGAGTCAAAAGAAAAAAGTCTGCTGCCAGACAGAACACTGTTCAATCTCATTTTTGTTTTGTGTACTTTGACTTGCTAAGTCAGCCAGCAAGTGATTTATATGGAGCTGTGGTTCTCAAAGTGGTCTGTGAAACAGCAGCATCAGCATCACCTGGGAACTGTTAGAAATGCAAAATCTTAGACCCCAACCCAGACCTACTGACTCAGAAATTCTGAAAGTGGGCTCAGCAATCTGTTTTAACAAGCCCTCTGGGAAATTCTGATGCATGCTAAAGTTTGAGAACTACTGGGCAGGAGCCAGGGGACAGCCTTTGGATTCTAAGTCTTCCTAGAAAGGTACACTTTTGGTTGCAAAAAGTTATCTTCAGAGGAGTCTGGGAAGAAACCTGTTCTGAAACCAAATAAAACCACTGCCATCTTCAGTTTTGCTATAAACTTAAAACTTCCCTAAAAAACATAAAGCCTATAAAATTTTTTTAAGATTTTATTTATTTATTCATAGAGACACAGAGAGAGAGAGGCAGAGACACAGGCAGAGGGAGAAGCAGGCTCCATGCAGAGAGCCCGACATGGGACTCGATCTCTGGTCCCCGGGATCACACCCTGGACCAAAGGCGGCGCTAAACCGCTGAGCCACCCAGGCTGCCCACCAATAAAAATTTTTTTAAAACAAACCACCACAATCTTTAGGATGAATGAGTAAAAAGAAGAGACAAATACAGGACTTTCCTTATGCATGTATTATGTCTTCGCTGTGTGGGAAAGTATATACACAAATACATTATATATTATATTTATATTTATCATATATATTATATATAATATATATACACATTATGTATATATAATATATAGAAAGGTTTTCAGACAAGTTCTTAAAAAATAAGTCGCATCCAGGGCAAGGGGGGCAGCAGAGGCTGTTGGTGCAGCCTGACACACTGGGATAGAGGATGAGGCCACTCAACAACAGGTCTGGAACTCATGCCACCTTCTGGCCTAGGGGGAGGGGTTAGGGGCAGAGAGTGCAAGGGGGTAGTGGAGATGCCAGGCAAAAATATTTTCCTTAGGCAGCCTTAGGCAGCCCCGGTGGTGCAGTGGTTTAAGGCTGCCTGCAGCCAAGGGTGTGATCCTGGAGACACGGGATCAAGTCCCATGGCAGGCTCTCTGCATGGAGCCTGCTTCTCCCTCTGCCTGTGTCTCTGCCTCTGTGTCTCTGTGAATAAATAAATAAATAATCTTTTTAAAAAAATCTTCCTTTTGTGCTTAAACCTCATTAGTGAGTGCTGCTTGCAGCTGTGGGACCAACAGGAGGGCGAGGGGCCTTGGGAGGGCTCTCTGATCCCACCTGACTGTCCCGTCCATCCCAAGGTTATGCCCAGATTGTCTTCACCATGGTTTCTTTCTCCTTCATGCCCTGCTGCCCCCTCCTGGCCTCCTCCTTCTACTTACTCAGCAGACCTCTGGACGCTTTCCACGGACATGCTGCTCGAGCGCTTAATCAAGGCTGCTCTGTTTATCTCTTACGCTGGAAATGATTTCTTCTACTGCCTCCTCCACCTGTTCAATGTCTCTGAGGGACCTTTAGTAGGCTCTTGGGTTTTTCCAAATGGGCCTCTGGATCACTGCCCCTATCGCGGTGCTCAAGTCTCTCACTGGTGTCACCCACCTGGTCACAGCCACTGACATCATGGCTGGCCTGGACACGGTGAAGCGTGCCCGGAAGAAGGGACCTGGAAACCTCCAGCCCCTAACTGCCCATCTGCCCTGAGAGTCTCGCTGTGCCCTATGGCTCCCCTCTCCCTCTTTCAAGGTCCCAGGCTCACATATTCCTAATGTGTTGTCTGGCCTGCTGGGAAGCAGTGTCAGCTTCTTTGGTGTGATGTCACACTCTTCAAAATCCCAAGGACCAGTCCCACCCTTGGGTTTCCCAAGGATCTGGACTTCAAATGAGGAAGGATGCTCAGGAGGGGCAGTACTCCTGGGGTACCCATAGGCCTGTCTGAGAACAGGGCATGTTTGCACCTGCTGGCTCAGCCCTGGGGTCTGGCTTGGCTTGAGACTTTAAGGATACTTGAGTGAGGGAGACAGGGTAGGGGCCAAGTTTCTCAGAAGGCAGGGAGTCAGACTTGTGTCCTTGGCCAGAGGAGGCCTGTGGCACCATGGCCAGGAGGGAGAGAAGGAACCATGCAGATCCTTTCCCATCCCAGTCTCCTGTGTCAGGCCTAGCCTGGCTCTGAAAACCTCACTGATAAAGGGGGGGGTGGGGCGTCTTCACTCTCCAAGACTTGGTTTCCTTTGAGATACTTTTGGACCAGGACCTAGGTTGAGGGGAGCATGGGGAAAAAGGAAGGTCCATCTGGATGCTTTTCTCCTAGTTTTTTACTGACTGGCTTTGTCCTATCATTCCACCATGACCTCAAAGAAAAGCCCTCCCTGCCACCCAAGCTCATGCCCTGTCTTTGCCCACTTGCTTTATTTTCTTTATGACATGTCACTGGCTGTCTACATTTGTTTGTATACTTTATATTTTCTACCCCTAACAGAATGTAAACTCCCTCAGGACACAGACTTTTCTTATTCTTCCTCTATCCCCACAATGAAGATTAACCTTAACCTGGCATATCATAACTACTTAATAAATATTCACAAACAGAAAAAATAATAAATAGCATCCATTCGCAAGCCATTCTCTTGGAAAGACTCCTCACTATTTTCAAAACAACCTCATTACTTAAAAACACCCAAAAGATAGACATTAATCACTAAGTAAGCTCTTAAGACATCTTCAGTATTCACAGGATTTCAGACTATTCACAGCTAAGGAAAATAAAAGTAAAATTAATTTAAGTTCACCAAGTTTAAAATCTGCTTCACCCAACAAGAGTCATGATGCTCCTTTAGCATTTTGAGCACATGACCCCTACACTGATTTTAAGTTACTTCATGTCATGAAGAGCCATAGTCTGTGATGTGTGAGTCTATCTTACAGCAAGGTGTTTTAGTAATTCATTAATTCAGCCCCTTTGTTGCTCCTTTAAGGGGCCCTATCATACCAAAATTCACTGTAGAGCTAATGTGTTCAGATGAGCCTAAGCACTGTCTTTTTTTTTTTTCAAATGATAAATGATCTTAAGAAATCAAAGTGAAATAACCTATCACTAAGTGATTTATGAAATAAATAATGGTCTGTTCATATAATCAAAAATAAGCAGCTATTTTTTAAAAGTTTCCTACTTCTCAATCCTATACAAATATCAGAATCACCTAGCAATTACTTAAAATATACCAATGCCAGGGCTCCAGCTCAATTTCACTGATCTTGGATACAGTTTGAGCAGCCGTATTTTTTTCTTTAAAGCTATCTAGGCAAAGCTAACAAACAGCCAGGGTTGAGAATTACCAAGTAATTCTTGTATACTAACCAACATGGAAATATCTCCCAAATATATTATTACATGAGAAAAGTCACAAGATATATATCTTTTAATAAAATTATGTGTCTGTGCATATAATTTTATTAAAATGTGTTTAGATAAGGTCTCTTTCCATTTTATACCATTTACTTATTCATTTCTTAAACTTTTCAAAATGAGAATGTGCTCATGTCTTTTACTTATTTTTTAATTTTAAAAATCTGTTTAGAGAAAATGTGAATTTGTAGGAAAATGAGGAAGCACATGAAAATAGTAACTCCCAAAATATACTATGTCTCCTTCTTTCCCCCCTTCTTCCTCCTTCTGTTCCTTTTTCTCAAAGAGTATAAAAGTAAAATAAATAAAATTCCATTTCTGTCCTATCATCCAACACACACTATTTTCAATGTTTGGGATTGGGGTGAAGGAGAGAGTAGAGACCGAGGAGGTAGAAAGATACAGTTCATTCATTCATTCCTTCATTCATTCACTTCGCAAACACTTATTGGATTCCCAGATCGTTCCATGCTAGGTGCTGGAAATACAGCAACAAAGGAGAAAAATGCCCTCATCTATATCTTAGATATCATCTTTCCCTAGTAGAGCTTTGTTACATGTAACAAAGAAACTTAATCTCATCAATATAAGTGAGAAAAGACTTACCAAAATAGAGGCAGATTTCATCCCTTAGTTAATGGTAGCCATTGAAGAATTTTCAGAAGGGAAGGGTCATGGTAATATACCATTACTATTCATATATATATATATATATATATATATATACACCATTTTATATATATAATTTTATAAATATTTATATCTGGCTACAAGTTTAAGTGCCAGTGACCATGGACAATGCCCACTTCCCCCAGTACAGCCACTTAGAGCCACTATCAGAGAGAGTACCCCTCATCTCTCATCTAATGTGAGTGAACTCTTCACAAAGTTAAATTAGAGCTTGCTACAGTGGCAAAGGATTGACTTAAGATTATCTTTCAATTTGCCATCAAGTAATATTTAACATGAAATGTTACCTCCTGTTGAATTTATTGATCAGGCTCATATATTTGTCCATCTAACTAAGATGAGCCTGAATAAGACAGATTTGCTTCATCTGAGTTTACAGTTAATAAAGCCCACTGTATGCAATAAATAACTCACAAAAATGCTTGGCTTTATAGAGTGGTTGCTACAATTAGTAGAGTCTCTTGAAAGAAACATATCTTTGTAAACATAACAAGGTAGGTGAAGACTTCCAGGGTAATGGGATGTTTCACTGTACTTCATTTGCTTAACATTAAAGTCAATTTTAGCCATTTATAACCAGACTACTTGCACATGTAAAGAAATAATCCCACCCACAAGTGGATTTCTATTTAAGTTTCATTTGATTGCTTTGGGAAGCATACACTAAAGACTACTTAACCCCTATCCTTCAAGAGTAGAAAGTTCATTCTTTAGGTAAACTAGAAAAATAAGAGAGAGAGAAATCACCTCTGACACTGTCCTTTTATTACCCAGATGCATCTATGTGGACATTAATGTGAGTGATTACCTCCAAACATTGACGTGCTATTTTTAACTTAGAAATGTTCAGTCCTTGCTGAAAGTATGTATATGATTAGTATTTTGAGGAACAGAATTGCTCTAATTTAAAGGAGGGGGTGGAAAATGTTCTAGAAAAGGGGAAAAATCTGAGCTCTTTATAAAGCATATGCAAATTCCTCAAAATTGCTTTTTTAAAAAAATTTAAATTATGGGCTTCCCAGTCAACATTTCCAAAAGGCTCCTTCATTCTTTTTTTTAATTATTTCTAAACTACACAATCTCTGAAAGCTCAGTCCCTCTTTTCACTGGTCTTTCTGCAATACAAGAGCCACTGGGGTGGCATTTTCACCTCTAGATACATAGGATGAAGCAGTTCTGGGTTTGCTATTCTGCAGTTACATGTCACATTACCCTAATTGATACCACTATTATCTAGAACCATTAAAGATTAAATAATCACCTAAGTGGACCATTCTGCCCCCATACTAACCCATTTATGATGTGTGTGTTTTAAGGCACAGCAGCGCTTCTAAAAAGTTCAAATCCTTAAAGTCCTCATCTGGCTCTCAAACTTGTTTTCACTCTCAACACACCTTGGAAATGTGAAACACTTCAGGCCATAAGAACACCGGGTCCTGTCATTTGAAAAGCCTCTAAGGTCATTTTGATAAACCAAAACACTCTGCTAGGGCAATAAAGAGAGAGAAGGGTATGAACTCTACCTCATGGGGATGAAAATCACTGGTTTAGTAGTGCATTCATGGTCTTATGCACAGGGGCCACAGGACAACTTCCCGCTCTAGCCCCCTGTTGACTGTCCTCTGAAGTTAAAGAAGATGATTTTTTTTTTCATTTGTCTCTGGGTTTTGATAGGAAGAGAAGCAAAAATAGAACATCTCTTCCCGCTACAGAAGAACAGAGCCAGCTGTACTCCTGGGCAAAGGAGGTGGCCACCCACGAGGTGTAGTCTCTGGTAGGGGAGCTAAATTAACCTCTCCAACTGATGCCTGAATCCCCTTCACAAAGACAAATCATTTCATCCCACTGTCGGTGATTCTGCAGAAAATAGAATCTTCCTGACTTAAACACAGACATACTATATGCAGATGACTGATAATACAGAGCTCCTTTCCTGAAGCCAGTCTTCAATTAGAACATGGAAGGATAAGGGGACAAGAGAAACTGCCACAGGAAGAACAAGGCTGAAGAAAGAGAAAGATGCCTGGAGGCCTTTGTCTCCTACACAACTTAGCCCAGGCAGATATAGCAGGTGAAGACAAGGCTATTCCAGGGTTGTCCAAAAAAAGAGAACTAAGACATTTGGATATTATGTCCAATTTTAGCACAAGTATTTCCTATAGATTTTTTTAAAAAGTTCCAGCTACGCTCTAAAGACCTCAACTAATGTTTATTGTTGAACAGGAGAGCAAGTAAATTCATTAAGACCTGGTTTGCATCCCTTATCACTTTTAATTGTGTGCTTTTAAACCAAGATGCAGTACCTTCTTTTAACTCCATTAATTTAGGAATAAGTGGCAATATATTGATATCTGTGCATCTTTTTAGATGCTGTGGGTCTTATGCCATCCTGAAGGGGCCCAAATTCCAAAAAACTGTCCTAAATGTTCACCTTTATTCAAGTCATAGCATTTGGCTAAATCACAGTATTATTTTTCAAAAACAAATTGTAAGCCAATCTCCAATGCACTAATTTGCTAATCATTCCTTTATTAACTATTCAACTATTTCATGGCAATCCTAACATACATATTTAAACAGAATACATTCACACATAAAGTGAAACATTTTCTATCCCAAGAATGATTACCATCATCTCAGGATTAATATCAGCTTAGAGTGGGATGCCTGGGTGGCTCAGCGGTTGAGTATCTGCCTTTGGCTCAGAGCGTGATCCCGGGATCTGGGATCAAGTCCCACATTGGGCTCCTTGCAGGAAGCCTGCTTCTTCCTCTTCCTGTGACTCTGATTCTCTCTATGTGTCTCATGAATAAATAAATTAAATCTTAAAAAAAAATCAGTGTAGAGTGCTGGCTGGAGTCTCACATAAATCATCAAAGTAAATTAAAGTAGCAAAACAATAAAATTTATAATTATCAAATTCACATTCATGTGGTTCTAAGTCCAGCTGGAAGATGGGCTGAGCACCTATAGTCTCTCACTTACTTTTAAAAGACATACATTTTTCAAGCCCCAGTAATTTGGCTAATAAATAGATTTGCCTCCACATAATAAATGTTCACTCTGTGCCAGTATACTGATTTTAGTTATGATATTTACCATAGCCAACACCCCCTCTTGACTAAAAGTCACCCACTGTCTGTGATCTGGTCAAGAGTAGCAAGAGCAACCCTCTCATGTGCTGACCATCGTCTTAAGAGTTGACCTGGAGCATTGGACTCTGCCCAAAGAGTCAATGGTAATTCTCCCACCTGGTCAAATAAGGTCCTTCCAGAATTACCCAAGAGGGTAAAGAGAGATTTGGCCAGTCAACGAGAGAACAAAACACAGTGAAGCCAGGTCTAGACTACATAAAAACAAAACCCACCCTTCAGGTGGCCTGAAGGTCCCTTTGGCAGCTCAATAAGCAATTGTCACCAATATTCCACTCCCCAAATCCTTGTCTGACTATCCTTGTCTTTGGCTGACCATCAGACAGACTACAAGAAGGAGATAGGATTCATAGGAATTATAATGGAACTGATGGGAACCAGGATTAGTGTATAAAGGGAAGGGAACAGAGGGAAGGGAGAAGGTTTCACTCTTCTCTAAAAGTAGGTGTTATAAATGGGAAAAGAGAGAGAGAAACCAAGAAACAGACTCTTAACTACAAAGAGCAAATTGTTGGGTACCGAAAGGGAAGGGTGAAATAGGTGATGGGGATTAAAAGAATACACTTATCATGTTGAGCATTGAGTAATATACAGAATTTCTGAATCACTATATCACTATATTGTACCCCTGAAACTACTAGAACACGGTAGAACACTGTATGTTAACAGAATTAAAATTTTAAACTTTAAGAAAAGAAAAGAAGATTTTGTTGAGCAATAGCCACTGAATTAAGGACAGAAAAAAGATGATTTGGAGCAAGTGAGAAGAGAAATCAAGTCAGAGAGGAAAAGATGGGAAAGTCACTGAAACTAGATCCCATCACAGAGCACAAAATGGCATGTAGTTCAGAATTGAGACTTGAAGAAATTCTAGATCCTAGGATGTGGTAAGAAATCTGGAAAATCCTGGTCTTCATCTTGTCTCCAGGCAAGGGGTAAGCTAGCTCAAGGGAAATTATTCTAGAAATGACGAATTAGATCACCTCTGGCTACCTATTTTAATCTTGTGTCCTTCTCATTGCCAAAAGGCTCTTCTTAATGTCCTTCCAAATGTCTCCAGCATTCTGTGCCTCTTCAATATCCCTTAGACACAGAGAGCTTCTCCCCAGCAGCATCCTCATTTCAGAAAATCTCATCAATCTGAAAATAGTCATTAAGCTGCTTCTTAGCATTCTGTCCTCTGAACTAAAGAGATTCATACAGAAGCTGGACAGCCACCTAGGGAGAAGTTACAAAGAGGATTCCAGCATACAAAGTGAGCCAGACTACATGGTCCCCCAAGATATCTTCCAAACCAAGTGCCCTTGATTCAATTCCTTTCATCTTTTTTGTGAAGTTTTCCACCACCAAGTTGTCCTTTTTTTGTTACTATAGCTGTCACCTGTCCAACTTCTCCATATTCCTTTAGTATTTTTAAATCTAATATGCACAGGAACAGTTTCTCACAAAATAAAACAAAGTCTCATTAATTCAGATTAAGTTGGAAAAGTCATGTCCCACTAAGAAATCAGTGAAAACTATTTTCAATTTAAAAAATTATCTATTATAGGATACTACATTATAGATATTAATAAAATGAGAACGTTAATGAAAGATGGTGATTACAACTTTATTTTTATGGTACTTTATACTTTTCAAATTATTATTACAGGCATTATTTGGTTTCATCAATTTTATTCAATATGTAAATATAATTTATAGGTAGTAGTTAATCAAATCTATATCAGAAAGGCTTGAATTATCCTGCTAAACTTGAACCTTTAACTCAATAAGAATTATATATAATTATTCCAAGTCTGCATCAGAGCGGTCTGAATTAATGAGGTTCTGCTCTATTGTAGCTATTATAAACCTGACAATTTTATGGCCATGTTATATCCTAGAGTGTCACTCCCATCTTCACGTTAGTAATAAATACTGTTTCTTCACACAGGAACTTTTGTCATAACAGAGCATCCCATTTTAAAGAAGCTTCATCAAGTAAATTATCTTATACCTCAAACACTATAGAAATGTTTTATATGAAAAATGTGCTAAGATTTCATTACACTCTCTAAAAACACTTGCTTTGACTTACAATCAGCATCAATAGGAAGGTATCCCAAGATGTTAAGGCTTCAACATGTCACAAAAATTATCACTTGTTTGTTCAGGAAAAAAAGAAAGTCGCAATTAATCCAAACTAACTAAATCAACACATGTATAAACCCAGTCAGAGAATCCTCTATTTGAGGAACCTGGTAACCCTGAGAAGGTCAGTGAACATCTTCACCCTGTTCACTTTCTTCTTGAACCTGTGGTTGGAGTTAGAACAATGGTCAGAAAGATAATGTCTTTACCTACCTTAAAAAGTCTTAAAATGTTAGCAACCATGATGGACACGGAGCTTGCTGCAGCACCTATGACACCAGAAATCTTGTCAGGCTTGGTGAAAATGGGTGGATCTCCATTAGCACACTTCACATCAGAAGCGTCTTTCTCTATCAATGCCTGCACGAACGTTAACGACTGCTCCAAAGCATAGGTGTCCCTGGAGCAAGTGTCAAGGATCCGGACACCCAGAGTGATATTGGAGAGGAGATCAGGGTCCTTATTAATCTGGTCGATTGCATAAAGCATGGCTTCCAGTCTGTGGATCCCCTTCTCCTTCTTCAGCTCCCCACAAGGTACTCCTCTCTCTCCCTTTGCATGGACAGGGAAGAGACCCCCCAAAATGATGTCGCCATCCACTCGTATGGAATGAGCATACTCCTGGCTGTGAGTTCTTTGCATCATTGTGAGGATCCAGTAGAACTTGGCGGTCAAGAGGAAGAAACAAGGGCAAGAGGCTGACCGCTTTCCCTCGCATACCATTTTCTCCACAGGTTGTGTTGCAACCCAAGACCCAAAGTTTATTCTTGCCACAGAAGAAGGGGGACCACCAGAGGCTGCACCTTCTGGAGGCTACCATCAGGGCCCATGGGAGAAAAGGCTCTGTGAGTTTCAGCAAGTTTTCTTCATTTGAATGTCACAGTGAATTTCCATCAGACCCCCTAAGGTTCAAATTTATTTCCATATAAAGTCAACTTGCCTGGAATGGTGCAAAAATCAGAATAACAGCTGAGGTTCTGAAGGTGGGATGAGGTCAACAATTCACGTCCTTGAAGTCAGCCCTGTAGCAGAATTATTCCTGGGGGGGCAAGGGAAGGGAAAAAAAACGGTTCAGTTCAACGGGTCTACATTTTCCACATTTTTCAGTCCCGCTTTTTTTTGTTTCATTTCCCCTATTCAGTAAGAAACTAATTTTTTTTGTTCCCCCTATGATTCTGAACACCTGGCTGCACTGCATCTAAACAGAGAGATTGATGACACTTTTGGAGCAAGGGAAACAAAAAAGTATCAGAAACTAGGTTGATTCTCCCAAGCCACAAAGTATTTTTATTTACCATTTTATTTCAATAAATCCAATTTCCATGCAGGTAAAAATCCTGTGATTGATGGCATTATTTCTTTTCAAATCTGTTTTTACTTTTTACAGCTGTCTGGAATTTGGCATTTAAATTTTGTCCACAAAATCATAATGAAAGTCTATTTTCTATGATGTATTCAACAAGCCAGTCATCTGTTAATGACATTTTTTTGGTACCTCAGATTTTCCAGTGGGGAAAAAAGGAAGGAGGGAGGGAGGGAGGGAGGGAGGGAGGGAGGGAAGGAAGGAAGGAAGGAAGGAAGGAAGGAAGGAAGGAAGGAAGGAAGGAAGGAGGGAGGGAGGGAGGGAAGGAAGGAAGTCAGTAAATCCAAGGACCCCAAAATGTATACATTTTATAGCTCATGAAAAGATTTAACACAAAATGTCAGCTTTTTGTACAAATTGTCTTATTCTCTGATAACAAAACAAAGACTTGAAAATGAGACACGTGAGGAGGGTTATGTGTGAAGATATTCCTATGAATTTGTTGGGGTGGAAGCAATGGGTATTCTCACAGCGCTGAAAGTAAACACTCTTTGATCCTAGAATCACTAGGAGCAAATCAGAGCTGGAGATCAATTGAAGAGCTTCTTAATTTTGTCTGACTCAGGGGGAAACTGGTTATTTCATCAAGGCTAGAAACAAGCTGAAGTGAAAACGTCTACCAACAAATCTAGAGAAAAATTTTAGGACCTTCAATCTCAAAGAATTCCATGAGATTCTTTCAAAGGACTTCCGAGAAGGCTTAACTGAAAGCAAGAACTGACTTAACACAAGGGAATCTTATATTAGAAACACACTTATAATTAAGTGAATAAATAGCACCAACTTATTTTGGCAGGATGGTTCACCTAAGCCTTGTTTCGAACCTATTTTTATATATATGGGTCTGAAACCTGAAATTTAAACAATCCTCCTCTAACCCAGACAACCAACATCTGGTTGTGTTTTCCATTCACGTGTTTAATTTCCAGTTCATAAAATTTTCATTCCATCCTCCCTGTCCCAAAGGAAAGGATACTGCCTCCTAAGAGGATAACTGAACATATGTCCAAAAGCCTTCAGAGAAAGCTGCATTTTTCTCGCTTTCAGATTAGTAAAGGGGGCTGGCTCATCATAGCCCACCACCCTGGATTTCTGAGCACACACCTGGAGTACACTCAGAAATACAGCCAATGGCCCACCTTCCAGGATGGCTCTATTCTGGCTTTGACAAGCATTCCCTGCCTCCTGGCACAGGCTAAGCCCTAGACTCCCTCCATTCTACCACCAAATACTTAGTCCTTTTCTGATTTTTCTCACCACCTGACTGATATTCCCTCATGTTCAATTCTTCTAGCAGCTGCTTCTCCCTCAGAAAATCTGATTAGACAATAGCCTGACCTCAGGCATTCCACAAAAGGAAACACTCAGAAAGTCAACTTGACTTTCTGGGTAAAACCACTGAAGTGATGGACCATAAATTACATCAACCACCCATTAGGAGATGTAGGATTATGTTTTACAGTTTCACAAGGAAGACCAGTTATAAGACAGTAAAATCTCATTAACTCTGACCACTAATTCAGAGCTTAAGACCAAGTCCACATGGCTAGGCTGACCCTTCGCATATCCTTTCTGACATAGCACAGAATAAATGGATATGGGAAGGAGAAATGTTTAAGGGAAAAGGAAGGGGAAGGACACCTGTTGTTCTCCAAAGATTAGCCTTTCTTCATTATACTTCATTACCAAGCCTCCTAAGTACTTAAAAGAATAAATCATTTTCAATTATACAAACATAAAAACAGTCCATCTGTTAATTACAAATCATCCTTCCCTGTTCATGTGGCATTAACCTAGTTCCACTTGCTGTACAGTCCTGGAATTAATAAAATTGAATTTCTTATAAAAGTATTTGTATTTGTAATAATGTTTAGTCTCTTTAGAATCTCATAGGTCTATGCAGAGCTTTAAGTTAAGGAAAGGTTGGGGATGATTAGCAATGAGGCAGGAATTCGTTTTATTTAGTGGATGAATGCACTTAAATGGAAAATGAGAGGTTCCATTTTGGTTATTGTTTATTGGACAGCTCACTTAAATTTTTGCTTAAGTTCCCTCCTCTGCAACATAGAGTGAATGGTGCATAACCTCTTTCAAGCTTGGTTTTCTTGTTTGTAAAGGTCTAAGAGAACCTGGAAATTGCCATGCTGCACAAACAGAAAGCTCAGTACCTGGCACAGGGTACATGCTCAGTTAACAAGACCTGACATTGCTACTCTAGTCTGTTAACTCACTTTCCACTAAAGCAGTGCAAATTTTTCTGCCTTTGCCCCATTGGTAGGGTTCTTACTGAATTTTGTTTGCCACTTCAAAATTCAAATCAGAACTACTTATAAAATACTGAAATACTGCAGCTATTTCAAAATCGGATACGTTGTCATAAAAATCAGACTCTCGACAACAACTGAAAGGTTTAGTTTCCCTTTTAAAGTTTAAGGAAAAATATATTTCAAAGTTTGTGTTAAACCACATAAATTCAGTTTCATTGTATAACCTTGTATAATCTTACTCTCATGCAATTTTTTGTGAGCTTTAATCTAAACTTATCCCATTTGGAGTTGATGAGTTTTAAAGAAATGATGACTTTTTCGTACTACAGAACTAAATAGTTCTACTTGGTGTTCTGTGCTTGGTTTAGAATAAAACAGGTTTTCTCTCAAGTGGACCTTCCTCTGGGAATGGGTACAAATCTTGCCTGTGCTGATGGATTTCTTCAAGGACGTGTGAGGTCTGCAAACCTGAAATCAACCTCCGAGGGGAGCAGATGCCTTACACTATTTCTGAGTCCACAGAAAGGGCTTCACGACCTTTGAGGAGGCTTAACCATTAACCCCCGAAGCCCTTACTGTTCACCCCTTCTGGGCACATCTTAAGTACAAGGAACATCATACATCATTAGCACTTCACTGAAAGTCCCTGCTGGCCTAGAGAGGACTCTGGCACTCCTAAGAGTGCTCTGTTTCCTGAAAGGCCACAAGTAAGGACAGCTCCTCAAGGGCCAGGGCCCTGTATTCTGCTTCTCTTTATTTTCTACATACCTCCTCTGCACCAAAGACCCAAGTGTGTAACACAGTAGCTCATGAATTTTCATATGCCTATCTTTTAGAAATGACAAAATGAGGCCCAGAAACGTTGAGTATGGCCCAAAGCCCTGAGCTAGTAAATGGCACCAGTCAAAATCCTCTGGCCTCCAAAGTGGATCCTGTCCTTCAGAAAGCCCTCAGTGCTGCAGACACTGGCTGTGAAAGCACACATGAATATGAAGGCCCTTCCCCTCCATTGAAATCTTTTAGAAATGTATATATCTTCAACAGTTAGGTCTTTAAGAAAAATAATATACTAATTAGGAAGAGACAATCTGGAGGCATTTCTAGGGCAGAGTAATTTCCAAATTCCTCAAAGGGTTGAGAATATCAAATACAGTTTGTCCAAACCTCTGCTTCAAACCAGGTTTCCCGGCCAGCCTGATGCCAATGAGAACAAACCCACCATCCCACATGGGACCCATCAGGTCTGTTAGTATGTCTTCCTCCAGGATTTGGCAAGTACTTTTAAGACATGATACGGTAAAATCCTCACTGAGGAATATCATTAGCCAAGAATCGTGACTTTTTTCTCATAAAAAGGCCAAACGGCATCCCTATGCTGGATTCCATTCAGCTCTTTAACAAAAAGGTTAAGCTGAATATTGTCATCAACTTAAAATTGCAAATCTAGCAGTTTCACCTGAAACTGCTCACACTTGCAGCTCTTTTTGTTGTTTTAGAAAATGCATCACATTTGTCTACTATCTCCTATACTACAGCATATGTGCATGACCCTGAAATCTTGGGGGTCCCCAGAATGAGGATGGGCCCCAGACAGAGCCCTCCCCTGGCAATGGAGGCCTGGAATTGGATCCTTGTTTGACGGTCACTGGCTGGCGACACTGAACATGTCATTTCACCTCTGTGTGTTTCCATTTCCTCATCTGTGAAATGAGTGAGATAGACCATATGATCTCTAAGGTATCTTCCAGCTCCCCTTTCTGAGATTCTATTATTTAATAATAAGGGAATGAGATTATGCTCAAACACCAGAGCAAGGCTTTGCCAGCTGAACACAATAACTGATTTTGTTTGCAAGCTGAGTGACTTTTTCCCATCAGTGAGAGAGGGCTGTGAAAGCTCTTCTGTATAAGCAAGCCCTATATTAAGAAAATCTGATACATGAGAAGCTCAACTTACTAAACAGATAAATTAGACAGTGATTATTTGCATCACAAAAGAATTCACCACAGGTTTCCTTTAAATAGCTAAATCCCCCATGCATTTAAAATGCAATCTGATTTAGTAGAATTCAATTTGTGCAGTTTTTTCCCAATAACATAGCTATTGCATAAAAAGACCAGAGTTAAAGTAATGAAAAGCTACTTTTTAGTATGTATCATATAAGAGGGAAAGAGAGTGAAACCAACATTTACTGAATGCCCGCAGTGCACCTGGAGCTTCACACACATGATCTCATTTCCTTCACAAAATATACCTGTTAAGATTGGTGTCACAGCCACCATTTGGGATATGAGAAACCTAAAAACAGAAAGATTATGCGAATTTGTCCAAACTCTTGGGCCAGAATTCAAACACATGACTACTGCTATGTTCTTTCCCTTACTCTGTGCCCCTTGGGTTCAGGAGACCACAATAGATGATATGTACATAAGTGTGTATCCTGGGGTGCAAGAAGTCCCTGATTCCAATCTCACTCCCCTCAATACTTGCTATATGGCATTGGGCAAGTCACTAACCTGGGACTAGTTTCTTTGTTTCTAAACTGAGGAATGATTTCTGGTGACCTCCCAAGACTGTGAAGTCAAATGATATAATAACATACATATACGGGATACCTGGGTGGCTCAGCGGTTGAGCAACTCCCTTTGGCTCAGGGCATGATCCCAGGGTCCAGCATCGAATATCGCATCGGGCTCCTTGCAGGGAGCCTGCTTCTCCCTCTGCCTATGTCTCTGCTTCTCTGTCTCTCATGAATAAATAAACAAAATCTTTTTTAAAAATAACATACATAAAAGTACTCTATAAATTGCCAAGTGCCATAAGAATGTACAGGGATACTCTTAGTTTAACAACCAGTCCTGGAACTCAAGTATTTTACTAGTGTTTTGTGCTTAGAGGACCTGAAAAAAAAAAATTCCCCATCATACTCAGAGCTGGCCGGACCCTAACAAGTCCTGTGTCTAAGGAATCAAAGGAGATTGAAGGAAAATTGGAAAGAAGGACACCAGAGGAAGTCAACGGAAGTGCAACATCTGACCTGGAGAACTGAAGGTTATGGACACTTGAAGCATCCAAAGGGCTATTCTGAAGGAAGTGGTGACAAGATACCTTCTGCACTGAAAAGAGGACAATAGGAAATCTTCCTAAGTTGTATACAGGCTATAATACAGAGCTTCTACCAGAAAGGGTCATTACTGTTGGAAAAGTTAGCTAAAAAATAGCTGGTAGATTTCTATCTTTAGACATAATCTTGCCTGGAAAAGTATGAAATTGGCAACACACGTGCTTAATAATCTCCACATACTCTTCTTGGACTCTCCTATATCTATCTTTCCACTTGTGCTCACCTGCCTTCCCCCCTCCATCCCCCCACCCCACCTCCAGCCATCCCTGCCCAAACCTGTATCTCCTCCCTCCCTCAGTGCTGGTATGTTCCACAAGTCACACTCTTAAGACCTGGTTCTCCCATTACCTTGGCCCTCCTCAGGGACTGAAGTGATTCATTAACAGGCATCAAAACCTAAAGATACACTACTGTCATCCCTTAACTGGAACATCTGCATTTATAAGACAATTTTCAAGAGATCCACAATTTCTTTACCAAAGAAATGTATCTAATAATGTATCTAATACTAGTCTTAACCTAGTAATGTAACAAGTCAAAGCCAGGAGTTATCATGAATGGGTAACCTCTCAGCAGTATCCCTCAAATCACTCCAACAGCAATGCCTACCACTCAGAAGGCAGGTCTGGGATAAGAATACATCATGCTCAAGGTCCTTAGTCAGTGAGTGAGTTCATCACAACTTGTCAAAGCACCAAGGAGAAATGAAAATCAAAGAAAACATCTCTCTGAGCCATGGAAGAAAGGAGGAAGGGAAAGAGGAAGGGAGGGAGGAAAGAGGAAAGGAAAGGAAAAGGAAATCTAAATTCTTAGAAAACCCATTCTTGTGATAGAAACAATGTGATCCTGCTGACTCTGTTCATATCCTCTCCCGGAACAACATGTGGAACGACTGCCACCCCCTACCTGCCCCCACCCTCACCCCGAGAAAACTACAAGTGTGAGTCTGGTGATGTCCAATCAGGTTCTATGAAGAAAACAGCAACAGCTTCCCAAGACTTCAAAAGCCAGCCAATTCTACAGGCATGGAGATGGGGCTGAGTCTTTGCTATGGATCCAGTTAAAAGATAAATCCATGCAGCACCTTCCTTTTAAGACACTGAGACAGAGCATCTCCACTTCCCTAGCTAAAGGTAAGGTCTTCTTTGTGTTGGGCATTCTAACTACGGGAAGAAGACAGTAAGGAAAGAAATGTAAAAGGAAAAACATCACTGCTACCATGAGTGAGCACCTGTGTGTGCGGTATACTGTGCCTCAAGCCTGAAGACAATGGAACATTCTTACACAAAGATTGGCACACAGTGTTGCCAACATGAATGTCAGCCTGTTGTTTGCTGCATACATACCAATTAAACCAGCCCATAGCTCCAAAGGGCTCAGCTAACTCTGAAAAGAGCACATCACTCCAGACCTCTAACTTTCCCTCACACTTATAAGAGCTCAACTCTTCCTTTTATCGATTCCTTTTGTAGTTAGATGTTTTTAGAATTATTCAAATAGTCATAATTTGCAAAAGAAGGATGGTAGGGCAGAACTAGCCAGCACAAACCAAATAGAAGAAATAGAGACTAAATAACAGTATAGAGCTGTGTTCTCAGCATCTTTTTCTTTATTCTGGGGGTAAATCCTCTTCTGGAGAGCCTCTCCTGAGCTGCTGCTCCCCATATCCCTGATTTAAAAGCAAAAATGCTGTTTTTATCTCAGGTATGATGCAACCTGTAGTTGACTCTGAAATAGGAAAATTGCATTTAAAAATCTTACTTCATTTTCCCTGACGGATAAGGCTTTTCTCCTCCAAATGATCAAACCACATATTTTCAAGAACCAGGCAATGAATCTCATACAGCTGACTCTGTCTCCTACAGAGATTTTTCAAGACATTATTCACAAGCAAGTGACCAAGGTAAACTAAAGTGGTTTCTGTAGCCATTTGCAATTATTGACAAACAATTTCATAACGGAAAATGGAAATTACAGTCAAGTGCAATAAGCTGTTTATCCAAGATCTACCTGCTGGTGGCTCTTTTCCCTTTTTATTCTTTCTTTCAAGCAAAATACAAGCTATTATCAGAATGCATTTCCACTGCTTATGATATTTCTTGTCAATATCTCCACCGACAACCCTATTTTCCAGTTGTCAGTTGGCAGGATTTGTACTCAATCGCGGTAGTAGCCAAGCCAGTACTGTGTATTCCTGGGTGTTCCGAGAGATTCCCTTGCCGTCAGGGCCGTGGGAAAGGATCACCCTCAAATGGCAAATAGGGCATTCCCTTCCCCAGCAGGACTAGCTTCTAGCTTCGGGGACTGAGGGGCTTGGACTCCTACAGCTGGGCGGAGGGTCTATCTTCACCCCCCCTCCCCAGCATCCTGGGAGCTCAGGCACTCTGACCCCAGGCCCTGCAATCTGGACCGTGAGGGAAACAATTCTTCAGGGAAGTGTGGGGGTGCCTTCTTGCGCAGTTGGGCGACTCGCACACCCCTCTGCATTTCATTTGCACCAAGGGAGCGTGTCAGACAGACGGGGGTTTTTGTTGTTGTTGTTGTTGGCTTTGGGTTTTGTTTCTGGTGATTCGGTTATATTTTCACCAACTGTACGAACCTCAAGGGATCTCTGTGCTGCTTGGCAGAGCAGATGGGTCGCTATCGGCGCGGCTCAGAGGGTTCTCTACCTCGGTCTCTAGCTCTACCTCTCTCTCAGCCGGCGGCCACTCACCCCGCCCCCGCCCCCCTCTTCTCTGCTGCATCTTCCTTTTTCTTCTCAGTTCCTTCGGCGGTTGAACCTGGGCTCCGGGCAGAGCCCAGGGCCTTAGAGGTACCTGGTTTCTCTTGCCTCTCGCGCGCCGCTGGGGTATCCCAGCGCCAACCCCTGCCCCCCCGCACGCCCGGGGCTCCGGCCGCCGCGCTGCCCGCCCGGGAGCGCCTCCGCCCGCGCCCCACCTGGTGCCCCGAGCGCCCACGCCCGCGCGGGTCCGCCGGAAGCTGGGGCCACGCTGGCCGCAGGTGCTTCGGGGGACCTGTCGGGCGCATCTGTCTTTGCTCTTTCAACTCAAAATCCCTGTGACCATTCCTCCTGTCCCCCACCCCCAACAGGACGGGGAACCCCAGTGTTTTCCCAAAAGCCACAAAAGGGAGGGCGCGGAAATCCCAACCTCTCCGGGCTAACTCAAGGCAGAGGTGCAGGGGTGGAGGGGTTCTCGAGAACCTCCAAATCACCCGGCTTCTCCCGCGACTCCCGTCTTCCCTAGGTCTTGGTTAGACATTCATCCAGCCACACGCTCAAGAAGGCGGGGGTTACCCCCGACTCATCCCAGAAGCCTCTAACTTCGGAAATCCTTCCCGTTAGATTTGCACAACGGAGGTACCTCGTCATCTCGGCGAGGCAAGTCCGGATTCCGCCAGGGCAGGTCCGGGAGGTCACCCCGGGCAGGCAATCCAAGGAAGGGCGCTTTAAAATCCTGCCGCCGCGCGCCCCTCAGAGCACCCTGGGCACTCCTGCCCCCGTCGCGTCGTTCGCCGACTAAACTTTTGGGGGATCACATCTCCAAGCCCTGGGAGTTCCAAGCTAAGCCTTCCTCTTTTCTGAACCTCTTCACTGGAATGTAATCATGGGAAGACAAGAGGGGTGGCTGCCTTGTTCTTTGCAACGTAAAATCAACAGATACCCAATCAAGCTCCAATGCCCGGCCAGCCCCTCGCCCCCTGGTGCCCACTCTCCCTCGCCCCCCCCCCCCCGTCCCCGGCCCCTCCCCCCGCCCGGGCTCTCCCAGACTCCGGTGTGCAAGGCCATTTACTTGTGCCCAGGAAAAACACATCACTAAAGTGATGGGAGAAGAAACGGTGCACCTGGCCGTCCACTGAGCGGTTTTAAGGAAGAAAAGGGAAAGGGGAGTGAAATCGGGGGGAATCCTTTCTTCCGCAAGCACGACCTCTGGGGGCAGCTCGGGGTGGGGGCGCTCCTTCCTGTGGTTCGGCACTCGCTCCGCTTTTCCTCTTTCTGCTGCTCGGCGCGTCTTACCCTGCTCCCCGCAGAGGGCGCGGTGAGGAAGCCCGCGGGGGGCCCGCAGCTCCATGTCAGGGGCGCCGCCGCCGCCGCGCCAGGCGAGCACCGCGGCCGCACTTGTGGCTGGTCTCCGGGCTGAGCGGGCTGAGCGGGCTGAGCGGGCCCGGCCGGCGCCAAGTGTCTTCCATGTGAATAACAAATACTCACACCGGCGGCCGCGATTGGTCTGCGCCCGGCGCCTCGCGATCCTCCGCCCGCGGCCATTCACCCGGCGCGGCGCGGGGAGCCGAGGCCGGGATCACGCCCGGGATCGCCAATCGCTTCGCGCCAACCAGTCACCTCGGGAAGCAGGAGGAGGAACCCCGAGGGGCGGGAGCCCCTGGATCTCGGTGCGGCTGAGCCAGCCTGGCGCGGGCAGAGAGGCGGCCGCTCGGCCGACGGACTCCCCTCCGCGCTACATCACCTCAGCCCGCGGCGACGCCGGGACCAGAAATGTCAATAGTTGTGACTTAGGGGGGAAAAAAAGGCAGCCCCGCCCGCCCCGCCCCCAACAGAAAAAGGAGGCCTGAAAGACGGGGGATGGGGTGGGGGGAAGGGGGGGAAGAAGTGCGGGCGGGTGGAAGGAAGAACGCGGCTGTGGCTGAGGCTGTGGGGGCCGAGCAGCTCCGACTGCCGGGCGAGCCCGGACCCGCGCGGGAAGGCGCCGCACGAGGGCCACGCGGACCCGGGAGTCAGGACCGCGAGCCGGGGGTCCGCCTTCGGGAGCCAGCTCCGAAGAGGGCCACCGTGAGGAATACGTGGTCCCGCCACACGCTTCCTCTCCGGGGACGCTCAAAGTAAAGCCCGCCAGCGCGCGGTCCCCCTGCAAAGTTTACCTCACGCGCCGCGGCTGTTCGGCCATTTGTCCAGCCCGCAGCTCCGGCGATGGTCTCCCCCACCCTCGCGCCCGAAGGTCTCGGGGGGCGCCTTCTACCGAGCCCCCGGAGCTCGAGCATGGACACAGGCCGGCCGGACCGCGGGCGCCGCGCAGGACGGGGCGCGGGCGGTCACGGGGCCCGTCGTGGTATTGAGCCGAGTCCAGCAGCCGCGGAAGCGGGGCGGGAAACTCCAGAGGACCGGCGCCGCGCGGCTCCCGGGTTTCTGAGGGGGAAGCTCGGGATTGCTGCGCCTCCAGCCGAGGGAAACCCGCGGGCTCGACGTGCGCAGTCCAGCGGCCCCCTCCTGAGTTCCCGCCCGGGCGCCGCGCACCTGCCGGGGCGCGCGCCAGAGGGAGCCCCTGGCCGCCCGGCGCCGGGGGAGCGGCGGCCCGCGCCGCCTTGTGTTGGTGAGAAAGTTCCATCTAGAGGCGGCCGCGCGCCACTGCAGCCCACACCCCAGGCCGCCAGGTGAGCCGGGGAGCCCGCGGCCGGCGGCGTGGGACGCGGCGGGACCGGGGGACAGCCGCCCGCCCCAGGGAGAAGGGGGCAGACCCCTGCAAGGTAGCTCCTCCTCCCGCACTCGGCAGCTCCGCCAGGAATTTCAACTTTCTAAGCAGAATGAACGTCGTGAGCATCAGGACAGGTATCTTGCGTTGTCCCGTATATGACTTCTCCTGTTCAGGCTTCTCTAAGTCTCACACCCACTCTGTGAGGTGATGGAAATCATAAGTTACGTCTACCCTACAGATGAAGAAGGAAGCCGAGGCTGAGAGACGCAGCTGCAAAGTACTAGCGCCAGAAACCAGAGCTGCCTGGCTTCCAAACCCCACACACACTTCCTCCAGGGGGCTGTTGCTTTTCCCAAAACTGGCATCGGTGTGTGAAGTCTCCGCTGAAGAGACAGCTGTTACACGAAGCTACCCTCTTTGCCCCCTAGAAGAATCTACAGGTTTCCAGCCCAGGAGAACTCCTCCCCTTTCACCCCCTTCTCGTATTCCCTTCTTTTCTCTCTCCCAGCTTTACAGGAAGGCTACTTGATTGTAGAATCATTATTTTTTAAAGATTTTATTTATTCATGAGAGACACAGAGAGAGAGGCAGAGACACAGGCAGAGGGAGAAGCAGGCTCCCTGTGGGGAGCCCGATGTGGGACTGGATTCCAGGACCCGGGTAATCATCTCAACCACTGAGCTCAGCCACTGAGCCACCCAGGCATCCCTAGAACCATTATTTTATTATCACAACCACCTGGAGGGAAGAAGGCGGCTTTGGAGAAATAAAATAGTCTGGGTCCCCTGTCCTCAAGCTCCTATATAGGGATCCTCATTTCACTCTATATATATAGCACAGCCTTAAAGGGACTGACCAGCAGGCAGTACAGCCTGGAGCAGAGAAGGTGCTAGGAGAACCCCTGATACAGAGGTCAGATTAGGGGTTGGGTAGGCTCATCAGTCCTATGTCTGCACGAAGTTTGGGACACCTGGCAGGACTCCCTTCTTTTCACCCAGAAGTATGATTTCTCAACAGCTTGATTTCTGAAGTAGACAGCCCACCACCCCACCCCAAACTGCAGGCTGGTGATGTATGTCTGGCAGTTATCACAGGTCATAGGGGTACATGAGTGTCTCTCTAAACCCTTTATTACGTATTCATTAATACACTTGAACACTGAAGATATGAAGGAGAGGGCAGGCATAGCAACCCTGAAAATACTCAGCCCACAGAGCTGCTGACCGCACCGTTGTCTTCAGGGTCTGCTAGAGGCTAGCTGTGAGCCCAGTAAATAGATTGTTCCTCCAGGGAAAGCAGGGAGGCCAGCACCCTGGCACTCTGGTGGGCCCATTTCAGATATGAGGACAGCACAGTTGGTTGTGGCTTTGGAGGCCTGACAAGGCTAAGTGAGCTGCTCAGGGGAGAAGGGCCTAGCGAGCCTGCTTTTCTCCTTTCCTTATGGATCTTCACCTGCAGAGAGCTGGGGTCCTACAGGCACATCGCTGCCTCTTTTGGTGCAGCCCTCTGAGAGATGAGGAAAGCTTAAGTCTCATGTTTGGTTTTGCATCATCTTTAGTTCTTGAAACTCAGAATGGGACCATCATCCCAGCCCTACATGAAATCTGGTCAATATGGAATAGATCCACTATGCATATTCTGGGGTGATTTCAGTGAGTTTATGTGGTGGCCCCAGGGCAAGTGATATAAACTCATACACAGGTTATAATCCACCGAGACTGATAGCAACATCAGGGCAGAGGAAGAGAGATCATCTCCACGAGTCATTGGTCCCTGTCAGTTATAAAAGGCACATAAAAAAGGCACTAGACGGCCCAACCCATATTCATCAAGGTGAAACCCCATGCCTCTGCTTACCCTCTGCTGCAGCCTGTGTCTCAGGAGTGTCTAAAGCCCAGGCAGTCCAGACAGCAGGTAACTCCAGAGTCATCCACCTGGTTCCTTCTTGGGCTATCACACTGCCATATGAAATATATCTTTGGAAGGTGTCTGACCTCATCATCCATCCCACCCCAAATATTTATGCAAACCAAATATATTTCCTGGTGGTTAATCCTCCAAGAAGATTTGCCTGTAATCTTCTCATTTTCAGTTGATTTAAAATGTGAAAAACTGCCCATGTGTTAGAAAATGCAAAAAAACAATGCCATATGTTTGAGGTCCATTTAACTCAAGCTGTGATATGTATTCCACACATGGAGATTTATGCCACAATTCCTGCTTTGGGGTAATCATTAAGACTCGGAACCTTTGCAGGCTACTCACCCAGGAGGAATATTGACAGCATGAAGCTCCCACATGGAGCAAAACTGACAGGGAAAAGTGGGAATGGGATTTGTTTCTTTTGGAAACTAAGACAATATTTTTCTTGTTAAACCATCTGCAAGTGGTGGTAAGTGTATCATGTTGGTTTTGCTCAGTTTATTAAAACACTGGCTACGGGAAGCAAGATCAGACATGTGGGACTGACTGGGCCAATGAGGTTCATGACAGTGATCTGCCCCTCACCTTCATAGCTCACACCTGTGTGTAGGCATCATGGGAGGGATTTCCTGAAAGGATATATATGGCAGAGTGTACAGTAATCCCTAACTGGCTTCATTTGTGTTCCCTCAGAAGCACAACCTGAGACTAGGATTCAAGAGCAAGAAGTGAAGAAAGCCCCAGGAATCAGGTGGGGAAGTGAGCCAATAAAGGGTGCATTATCAAGCCAGCTGCCACTACAGGCCCATGGAACTTAATATCAGTGGAGAACTCTGGAAGCCAGGGTAGCACACACACCAGAGTTGTCCCAACCCACTCCTAGCAGTTGTTGGTAAGAACTGCTTACAGATGGTGTTAATTTCCAGCAATTTCAGTCTACTACCTGGGTGGCAGCCAGCCTCCAGAGGCCAGGTAAAGCCCTGTTGGCAAAGAAATGTGGGTGCTGGCAGTTAGTAGGCAAGCAATGTGTAATCAAGAAGTCTGAGGAAAATATATCAGGTGACAGCATCTGCAACATCTGCTATTAGGAAAACCATACAAAACTTACATGGATCAAGGCAGTGTCTCTCCACATGTGGTCCTGGAACCACCTGCCTCAGAATCACCAGTGAGCCAGGTATAAGTACAGATTCCTAGGCCCAATCCAGAGCTGTTTGAATCAGACTCACTGAGATGAGGCCCGGGGATCTGTATGTTTTGCAAACATCCCAGGTGATTCTGATGGTGTTCACTAAAATTTGAAATCCACTACTTTCGGGAAATAATTCTCCACATAGGCAATCAGTGTTTAGTTTGTGTTTAAATATATAAAAAGTTACTTGCAAAGCCTAAGGAAACAAACCTTAAAAATCAGGAGCCTGGGAAGCGAATGCCCATGCTATCCAGATCCTTGTTTTCTTTTTTACTACTCTTTTTACACTGAGGAGGTTCCATCCAGTGCTTTCTGAGAAAGAAAAGAGGCTGAGTTTCATTCCTAATTCTGTCATTGATAAAGCATATTCTCTTAACCTTTTAACATTTCTGTCCCTCAATTTTTTACCTGTATGTGGGTATGGAAAAGACAGCCATCTGTTCAACTTCCCTATCAATAGCATAGAGTTGTCACTTGAAAGGGGCTAACACAACACACACACACACACACACACACACACACCTAACTGCATTTTCCCACCTCTCTTGCATCTAGGTGGGGTCACATATCTAGTTGCTGTAGAATGAATAGAAGTGATGTGCACCACTTCTAGATAGAGGAAATTAAGAAGCAAATGCTTCCTCTCTTTCCCCTTCTTCCAGGTGGACACAGAGACTTTCATGGCCCCAGAATTGGCAACTCAAGATGGAAGGATCCTGGGTCCTCAAATTGCCAAGCTGAGGAATGCTGCCTATCAGCAACATCCACACTGAATTGTTAGGTGTGAGAAACTTTCACTGTGTTGAGTCACTGAAATTTAAGGCTTCATTTGTCATAGCACTTTGTTGTTATTCTAACTAATAAAGTGGTATTGGACGAGGTCCTTGAGAGGGCATAACTGCTGTTGACCTGTAAGCTGTACCCAGGCAATCATTGGTTCCTAACCCTATCCCCTATCCTTGGAATGTACATTTTGCCTACTATTCCCATGCTAGCAGCTGTTTCGAGGATGTAGCCTTGAGAGAGTAATGTGTTGTTGAGACCATATGGACTGGATATGTGACTGAATCCCATTATGGGTGCTATATAAACTTTTAAGATTCTGACAGGTGGGCATAGCGATCTACTTGTCTTGTAGCCACCCAAGACAAGCCTCATAAGTAAGTTCCCTGCTTGTTACACATGCCATCTACCAGTCTGGAGTGGTCTGCCACTTTCTAGTTCTCCTTGCCCTCTGATTTGGAGACGAGCTTCACATTTCACCCAGGGAACTGCCAAGATAGTGAGCCAACAAGTGGACATGGTAAAGTATGTACCCGCTAACCTAAGAGACACAAGGGAGAAACATCTCTGCTTCTCTAAGAACCACTTCAGCATGGTTGTATGGTTGTATGCCCTTCCTCAGCAACACTTGTGCACTCAGAGGCATAGGGCCATGTCCATGTCCTTCCCAAGCCCAATCCTCCCTACCTCCTACCTCCAACATAGTCTGGCCTGACAGAAGGAAAAGATAGCAGCATTGCAGTGTTTGCCTCCTCCCTGTATAGCCATTCAATGGGACCAGACACATCTTCAAGCCAAGGGGACTGCTATTGATGAAGAATATATATATATATTCTTTTGAACTAGCTGGGAAAAAGAAACTCTTTTTCCCGGCACTGAAATACCCTCATTATTTCTTCTCCACCTACCCTTCTCAGACCAGCTCCATCCTGTCATTTCCTCAAAAACTTTCCCAGACTTTTAGAACACCCTAATATGACCTGCACAACTTAGCTGTGGGTTGTTTATATTAATGCATTTTTTTTCTCTTATTGCACCTCTATCAAGCTGGATTGTTTTCCCTTATGGTATAGTAATGACTTCATCTGGGTCCTTGCACCTATAGTATGTAATAATGAGTTACTGGGCTGTTAACCTTGGAAGGAATCAAGAGCAATACCACCACCACTGTGGATGTCTCCACCATATGCTACACCAAGACTGCCTCCTCCTCCATCACTACCACTACCTACACCACCACCGACACTGCCATTGCCTCCTCCTCATCCTGCACCACTGCTGCTACCATCTCCACCACCGCCATCTGCATCACTACCACCACCTTTACCAGTCCTCTTCTGCCACCCATCACACATCCACCTTACCTCCCTCCAAGGCTAAAAGGTAACACTAGAGAAAACTTAATATAGATCATATTTTTAAATCACTTTGTAAAAATTGCTGGATGTAACTCAATCCCTAAGTGACTTTGAGTCTTATGTTTTGGTTCTTTAGGTTTAAAAACTATTTAAACCTTACTCCTTAATAACTCATTAAAATTTTAACCTGCATCTCATAAACCTGTGTTCTTATAAGGAAACCACTTAAAACAATGTTTGTTAGACAGAAAGAACAGAAATGTTAGCTACTAGTTGCTATTGTCCAAGAAACAACTTGTATTACATTTCATATGGCTTTAAATTTGTAACAAAGATTTCTTGTGATAATTTGATATCTGAAATGAGCATTAGTTTCAGGAGACTTGCAGTGACAGGATGTTTTGGCTTGTTTTGCTACTTATCAGGAAGTAATAACAAAACAAAAGTATACAGGTGAGCATGAACTCAATAATAGTCTAGATAAGCTATTTGATTCTTTCCAAGGCTAATCATCAAGCAACTCATGATTACCTGCTTGGCCCAGGAAACTAAATGAGGTCATAACCACTACATCATAAAATAACACAGTCTAGCCTGACAGATATGTAATAATACAGAGAAAATATACAACAACCAATAGCTAAATTATATAGGTCAGAATAGGCTGCTGTAGGAATTTGAGAAGGTTTTGATAAGAGAGGACCAAGGTGGTCTAGGAAGGATAGGGAGAGCTTACAGGAAACACAACTTTCCCCTTCCTATAGTCCAAAAGAATCTTACTAATATATTACTTCCTAGGTACAAAAATGTGACTTATGGTAAGCAAATCATGAAACTCACACAGATATACTGAGATACCAAAAGAACCCTGCTAAAAAAAAGTTAATTTATAAGGCAGCATAGGTGGTGGTACCTACAATTGTCTAAAAAATTACCCTAAAATTTAGCAGCTTTAAACAGCACACATTTATTATCTCACATTTTCTATTGGTCAAGAATCCAAGCCTGACTTACATAGGTCTCCAGCTCAGGCTCCTTCACAAAGCTACAGTCAAGATTTGACTAGGACAGAATCTGCTTCCAAGCTTACTCAGTGGTTGTTAGCAGGATTAGTTCCTTGTGGGACATTGGACTGAGATCTTTGGTTGCTTGCTAGCTATTGGCCAGAGGGTACCCCTAATTACTTGCCACATGAACTTCTCTATAAAGCAGCTGACAACATGGCAACTAGTTCATCAGAGTAAGCAAGTGAGAAAGAAATCAGGAGAGTGCCAGCAAGATGGAAGTTAACAGTCTTCTGTAATCTAATCTTAGAAATGACATCCCATCACATTTGCCATTATTCTTCTATTCATTAGAAATGAGTCACTAGGTGACTCAACCCTCACTCAAAGGAAAGGGGGTGATTACACAAAGGCACAAACTCCAGGAAGCAGGAATCTTCTGGAGCCATCTTAGAAGTCTGCACACCATTGATGTTGTTGATTTGAGGATCTCATCACAATAAGGCTTGCAGAGCCTTGAATATGTCTGCCTATGGCTCCATCGGGCACTCAGAGCAGTTGTTAAGCAAGGAAGAGCATCTACCATTTATAAGTTCATAAATTCTGCAACTGACAATGTTAATATATTGTTGCATTTATGGGGGGGGAGTCTGTGAGGTAGACAAACAGTTGGCTGGGATTCCATTGCTTTTTAATAGCTTTGATTTTATTATTTTACTTCTGGATGGTCACAAAGCACTCTAACACAGGTCCTGCCTGTACCTAAGCAGTCTTATTTTCTTTTTTTCTCCTTTTATTCCTTCCTTCACATTTCTTCCATTTTTGGATACTCAGTGGTAACTTCATTGGAGGAAAGAAGAGTGAAACAAACACATGATCATCTTTTGGAAGAATTATTGCACTTCTTAATCCTTTTTTTTTTCCCCCATTTCAAATTGAGAAGAGGGAGGCAGGAAAGCAAGCAGAAAGGGAATCAAGGAGGGAAGGAGAGAGAGGAGGGAATGTGAGGCTCTGGGAAAGACTCTAGCCACCTAGGGTTTTATTGCCTTGAATTAGAAGTGAGGGAGATTCCCAGTTCACTCTTCTGAGATAGAATAGCGGGATCCAGGAGCGTTTCCAGGGGCAAATTCTGGATGCAGTTTTTTGAGCGGGAAAGCAAGTGGTTGGCAGAGGCAGGTATGTAAGCTGGTGGGAACCCTAGGGGCTGTAGGCGGGGATGGCTGCCTAACAGCAAAGGAGAGCAATGAGACCAGGGTAGTGGGGCTAGGAAGGGCAGGAGAGGGAACTGTGCCCAAAATAATAGCTGGTGAGCAGGGCCAGGTCACCATAAGGGGATATGAAAAGTAAGAACCTAAACAAGAAGTGGAGAAGGATAATCTCTCCCCCAAGGTCATAAATGGTTGCTGAGAACAGTGAGGAGTATTCAGTTGGGCCCATGGAAAGTCTCCATCCCTGTTCATTTTTCTCTTCTTTCCTTCTCCAGCCTTCTCTACCTTCACCTCCAAATTCTACCCTTTCTCTGTTCATTTTCCTTTCTTCTCATCTTTCTTTTTCTCTCTCTTTCAGTCCTTACTTCTTATGTGACCTTATTACAAAACAAAAGGATATCTATTATGTATTATACTTCCAAAATAGAATTTCCTGTTCCCTGCTCTAAGTTAAGAACCTTAACAGATGGCTATTTGTTTAAAATCTATGTCTTGGGATGCCTGGGTGGCACAGCAGCTGAGCGTCTGCCTTTGGCTCAGGGCGTGATCCTGGGATCCAGGATCAAGTCCCACGTCAGGCTTCTTGCAGGGAGCCTACTTCTCCCTTTGCCTGTGTCTCTGTCTCTGTCTCTCTTTCTCTCTGTGTCTTTCATGAATAAATAAATAAAATCTTTTTTAAAAAATAAAATAAAATCCCTGTTTTAACTTCACTATTTTTTAATCTGTGTAACCTTGAACAGACTTTTTTCCCCTTCTCTGACCATTGATAGAAAAAAAGTTTTCATGTCCCTACATCGAATCATAACAATTATTATGATTGGATTGAATTTCTATATGTTGTGCTTGGCTATGACACAGCACACTTATCAGTAAATTCTTCCTTGATAAAAGGGTCGTTCTAAGGTTCCCAATTAAACATTAGCATGGCCATCAAATGTAAATTAAATTTAAAATTGCAGGCAGCCTGGGTGGCTCAGTGGTTTAGCGGGTTTAGCGCTGCCTTCAGCTCAGGGACTGATCCTGGAGACTCAGATCAAGTCCCACGTCAGGCTACCTGCATGAAGCCTGCTTCTCCCTCTGCCTCTCTCTCTCTCTCTCTCTCTCTCTCTGTGTGTGTGTGTGTGTGCCTTTCATGAATAAATAATAAATCTTTTAAAAATATATAATATAATAAAATTGCTGCATGTAACAAATAGATTGAAAAATCTTACAATACAAAATCAATACAAAGAGAGACTTATGTTAAACTGGTTTCAGTAGTCTATATTGCAAATATATTATGACATCCTAATGAATGACACTAAGAGTTTATTGGGAACAATGAAAAAAAAATATGATAAGCAACAATTTGATCTCAGGCTCTGAAAAAAAAAAAGAAAGAAAGCTTAGCTCTCAAAAGCCTAAAATCAAGCTTTTCACCTCAATTCTGATACTATTTTAGCAGCATGTATAGGACTCCAGCTGCTAAACTCTGAAGTGTGATCCTGTCACAGTCATGGCTTAAGGAGGACTATGTCACAGCAGTGCCTTGACTAGGAAAACTCCCAGAGATACTTGAATGTCACTGAATGGTCCTATGGCTGCCACAAGTGAAGAAGGGCCTCACTCTTCCCCACCTCATGCAAGGTCAAAACATCCCCCTAGTCAGGAAACATTTCAGGCACACTCAGTGTCCCACCACAAAGACATTTTAGACAGTTCACTGTGCTGAAGTCCAAATAAATCAGATGAAGATTTTGTAAACTCCCCAGGAAATATACTAGCATGTCTTGAGGATGGTGCTGTGCCCAAACAGCAGTGGATATAGGTGGCCATTTTACCATCCAACAAGACCAGCTGTTTTGCCAGTGTGGCTTCTTCTGAGGAACTGTTTTCAGAAAAATGCACTCTTACACATTCACTTCTGAAGCTAAAATTAGTCATATAAGGTCTAAGATTTTCTTTTGTCTCTCACAATCACCTCACCTGGGCTTTGGAAAGAGACTAAGAGGTAAGGAAACAAAAAGAGGAAAGACAGTGAGAGAGAAGGCAGGAAGGGAATCTAGAAGGATGCTTCAGTATGAAGGAACAGAATTAAAGTCACCCAAAGCACAGAAGCACTGTTTCTAAAGTACTCAAATTTCAGCCAAACCAAGAACCACCAGGGTAGAAAAAGCTGTTGACTTTATCTTGTCCAAACCCTTCAAACCACAGTGAGGAAACCAATGCCCAGGGCAGGGCAAGGACTTTCCCACAGTCCCCTGGTGAGTTAGAGGAAAAGATACGAGTAGAAGACTGGCCTGCTGACCCTGGCCTAGTCCTTTGCACATCACCCAAGAACTCATATAAGGAATGTTTAGGTTTACATTTTTAGATATATGTATATGATATATGTGTTTATATATATTTACATATAAATGTATATGTATTATAGATTTCTTTCTCTGCATTTGTAAATTATTCTATACAATGTTCTTTTCAAATTAAGGTAATAGGTTTTCTATTAAATCACACTCTATTATTTACTGGATATTTAAATTTACCTGACCCAAAGTCTTAACCACAAGTATATTCAAATGAAGAAGACAGATAAAGTGAATATTGCAGTTTATTTACATTTCCCAAAAGCATTTACTAAGCATTACTCTTGAACATAACATTATTCTAGCTACGGCTTCAGCTTCCTATAGTCAATCTTATTTTCAAGATTGACTGTGAATAAAAGGCAGAGAGCCTATAATGACCTGTACTCCTCCCTGAGAATAGGATAATTCTTGGCAGTGCCAAAAAACTGGCAAAGATTGCTAAAGCTCATCTTCCCAGGGTAACCTGACCTTAGTTCCCAGCCTTCCTCCTTCCAGTCCCCTGATGTACTCTCCCCTGAAAGCAAAATTAGGAATAATTTTAACAAAGGGACAATAATGGAAACTCTTAAAGCTTAATACATGCAGTCTACTTCTTCATTAATGAGAACTACTCAAATCACTAAGCTGCATCAAATGAAATAAACCAGGGCTGAAAGCAGTCAGATGTTAATTAGGTAGACAAAAACTATAATTTCCTACATTCTGTCCTCAACTAGGATTAAGCTACCTGGCTTCTCAAGGATGGCTCCTAAGTGATTTTTTTGCAACTGCTTAGACATATTTAGATTAGTGCCAACTTATATTAAGACAATGAGACCCTCTGCATTTCTAGAACTTGTTTCCTCCACATGCCCTCCTCCCTTTTCCAACCAGGACCCAGAGGGCTATGGCAAGGTATGATGGAATTTCTGCAATGTCCTGCTCTCACTTCTATTCCTTTCTCTATCTCTCTCTTTAATCAACCAACCAACCTACATACCTACAAATAACTAACTAATCCTCTCCACGTTAACCCCCTCAACCCTCCCACACATTCTTAAGAATGACTGAAATTTCTCCTCAACAAAACCAAACCAAATCCAAACAATACATTTAAAAAATCATTCACCACGATCAAGTGGGATAGCCATAGCAATCAGATAACAAAGGGAAATAAAAGACATCCAAACTGGTAAGGAAAAAGCGAAACTCACTATTTGCAGATTGCATAATACTACATATAGAAAATCCTAAAGGGGGATCCCTGGGTGGCTCAGTGGTTTAGCGCCTGCCTTCAGCCCGGAGGTGATCCAGGAATCCCAAGATGGAATCCTGAATCAGGCTCCCTGCATGGAGCCTGCTTCTCCCTCTGCCTGTGTCTTTGCATCTCTCTCTGTGTCTCTCATGAATAAATAAATAAAATCTTAAAAAAAGAAAATCCTGAAGACTCTTCCAAAAAATTACTAGAACTGATAAATGAATTCAATAGGTCGCAGAATACAAAATCGATATACAGAAATCCATTGCATTTCTATACACTAATGATGAAGTAGCAGAAAGAGAAATTAAGAAAACAATCCCATTTACATTTGCACCAAAAACAATAAAAAGCTTAGGAATAAACTTAATAAGGAGGTGAAAGACTTATACTCTGAAAACTATAAAACACTGATAAAAGAAATTGAAAACAACACAAAAGAAAGATATTCCATGCTCGTGAATATTTGTTAAAATGTCCATAACAATATTTGTTAAAATGTCCATACTACACAAAGCAATCTACAGATTTAATGCAATACCAATTAAAATACCAAAAGCATTTTTCGCAGAATTAGAATAATCCAAAAGATCCCAAATAGCCAAAGTAATCTTGTAAAAGAACAAAATTGGAGGTACCACAATCCCAGATTTCACGATATACTGCACAAAGCTGTAGTAACCAAAATAGTATGGTTCCAGCACAAAAACAGGTACATAGATCAATAGAACAGAATAGAGATCCAAAAAATAAAACCATGATTATATGATCAATTAATCTTTGACAAAGCAGGAAAGAATATCCAATAGGAAAAAGTCTCTTCAACAAATGGTATTGGGAAAGATGGACAACAATATGCAAAAGAATGAAACTAGACGACTTTCTTACACTATACACAAAAATAAACTCAAAACAGATTAAAGACATAAATGTGAGACCTGAAACCATCAAAAACCTAGAAGAGAGTACAGGCAGTAATATCTCTGACATCAACTGTACCAACATTTTTCTAGATATGTTTCCCAAGGCAAGGGAAACAAAAGCAAAATTAAACTACTGGGACTCTAACAAAATACAAATCTTCTGCACAGCAAAGGAAACAATCAACAAAACTAAGATCACCTATTGAATGAGAGAAGATATTTGTAAATGACATATTCAATAAAGAGTTAGTATCCAAAATTACATAAGGAACTCATAAAACCCAGCACACACAAACACAAAAACAATATAAAAAATCCAATTAAAAAACAGGCAGAAGACATGAACAGACATTTCTCCAAGGACATATATACAGATGGGCAACAGACATATAATATAGAAAGACGCTCAAAGTCACTTATCGTCAGGGAAATGCAAATCAAAACCACAATAAACTATCACCTCACATCTGTCAGAATGGCTAAAATCAAAAATAAGAAACAGCAAGTATTGGCAAGTATTGGCAAGAATGTGGAGAAAAAGGAATCCTCTGCACTATTGATGGGAATGCAAACCAGTGGAACTACTGTGGAAAATAGTTTGGAGTTTCCTCAAAAAGTTGAAAATAGAATTAACATATGATCCAGTAATTTCACTTCTGAGTATTTACCCAAAGAATAAAAAATACTAATTTGAAAAGACATGTGCACCCCTACGTTTAATGCAGCATTATTTAAAATAGCCAAGATAGGGAAGCAGCCCAAATGTCCATCAATAGATGAATGGATAAAGAAGATGTGGTATATATATATATATAATTTTATATATATAATGGATGTGGTATATATACATACATATATATGTATATATATATATGGATGCGGTATATATATATATAATGGAATATTACTCAGCTATAAACAAAGAATGAAATCTTGTCATTTGCAACAACATGGATGAATCTATTTTTTTGTTTGTTTTAAAGAATTACCTTTAATTGAATTTTAGCACATAGGAATATGCAGTATGTAGCAATTCTTAAATCTGGTTTTCCTCTCTCTTTAGTTTCTCTCACCTCTTTGGTTTTTACTCAAATGTCTCTTTCTTAGTGAGGAGGGTAGAGTTTTTAGATTTTTCCAAGTTTCAGTGTCTGACTCAATAGAAGACAGCTGGTTTTACATATTTGTTTCAGTCTTAAAGAACATGGATGAATCTAGGGAGTATAATGTTAAGTGAAATAAGTCAGTCAGAAAAATATAAATACCATATGATTTCACTCATATGTGGAGTTTAAGAAACAAAGCAAACAAGCAGAGAAAGAAAAAAAGGCAAACCAAGAAACAGACTCTTAACTATAGAGAACAAACTCATGGTTACCAGAGGATGGGGGGGATGGGTGAAACAGGTGAAGGGGATTAAGGGTACATTTATCATAATGAGCACTGTGTAATATGCCGAATTGCTGAATCATTATATTGTACACCTGAAACTCATATAACACTACATGTTAACTATACTGAAATTAAAATAAATAAATTTATTATTTATTTTAATTAATTTTTAATGACTTAACTTCCATCATCCATTTTGTTCATTATACTGTTTCAAGTGGAGTCCATCTTTTTATCTCTTGGGTGCTCAAATACCCTTACATTCTCTATTTCAATCTACACTCAAGAAAAGATTGAAAAACTTTACACTAAAATTGAAATGACTACCAGCACTTAAAAAGTATGTCTCTCAAGAGAGGATTTGCATTTTAGCAGAGTTCTGTGAAGATATATGCCCAATGCCCACCCAGTTTCCAAGGCATAATAGACTCTCTTTTTGTTTAATTGAATTGATATATAGCTCAGTGTGCAAAATGTAATACTTTCAAATAAATCCCCGTCTTCATGAGAGCACTGCTTTCAGAGTGATAATTTACTATTGATAAAAGTTCATATAGGAGAGTGCCAGAGTTGTGGATGACCAGGTAGCCATTTGAAAAAATGTTTGATTAAAATATTATTGTTAAACTGAAAACTTCAGTATCTGTTTTGCCAAAGTGGCCCTAGGAGATTCTACAGGAGTTTATAGAGTTGTCACCGAAATGAAGCACCTTTAATAATGAGAAGTTTTCATTCTCTTACTAGGTAAAGACCGGATAAAAATGAATATAAAAACCTTGCTGTTCTGGGCAGGTAAAGAAAAAAAAACAAAATATTGTCTTTTCTTCTCTGTTCACAATCTCTTATCAAGAGTAGACTACCAATGCAAGAAAACCTTGTCATTTTAACAGAGAGGAGCCAACTCTCAATGTGATACCAGTGTACTTGTAAAACTCACTTCTCCCAATCTCACTCCATCCTGATCATGCATACAATTCCTTATTAAAAGTCTCCTTCAGGGATGCCTGGATGGCTCAGCGGTTGAGCATCTGCCTTTGGCTCAGGGCGTGATCCTGGGATCAAGTCCCACAGCAGGCTCCCTGTGTGGAGCCTGCTTCCCCCTCTGCCCCTCTTTCTCTATGTCTCTCATGAATACATGAAGTCTTTAAAAAAATAAAATAAAATAATAAAATATTGTTGTTTTAGTATTGGCAAACAAAATGACTCGTGAAATAATTTTAATGGATGGCTTGTCTTACCAACTAGTTAATAAACTTGAATTAGAGAAGTCATGGATATGATATCTGAAGGACTTATTCTCCCCAGCTCCTGATGCATGCCTTACCTATAACTGAAGTTCAGCAGATGCTTGCTGAATAAGTGTGAGAACTGATGAATAAAAATGAGATGAATAGAAGGATGGGGCAATGGATAGATGGAGAAATAAATGAAAGAGAAGAGTATTGATAGACTAGATGGTGAGTCACAGATAAATGCCACAATTTACTTTCACCCAAGACAAGATGTAGAGGATAAATTAGAAAAATAGGTATGTATCGGAGACAGAAAAGGGAAAAGAAAAGGAAAACAAAAAGATCAGTGAAAGAAACAATATGAGAGGTAAGATAGCGGTGATGATAAGAAAACCTTGGCACTCCAGGGTGTCAGAAAATTATCTAAAAAAGAAAAAAAGGAAGAAAATTATCTGAGACTTGGAAATAGGCAAAAAGAGATTACTGGGAACCCTTTCAGTAAAGGGCTGGGCTGGGCTTTTTATTGTCTAGGCTGGTTTACAACTCTGCAGAGGAACAGGTTAACTTGTAGATGTTTGGTAGAATAGGTAACCAGAAAGGTTATGGTTTATGGCTCTGTTGGATATTAACCAGTTTTGTATATAACCCCTTAATCTTATCTTAGTATTGCCTATAAATGCCTTGCTACTCAAATGTTCTTTGGACCAGGTTTAACATCTTACTGATTCCCTCATTAATGAGTTAAACAAAATCTTTGGTAAATGTTCATTTTATATTTACATAAGAGTCATGATTATTTCTTTACCAAAAGTATCAAAGATGTTCATGACACATCATTAGGGAAACATTAGTGATTTATGAACTAGAACACCTAGGGTTCCGCCTGGTTCTCAGACTGCAATACAACCAGCTACTTTGCTATCTGTGAGAGTCTTATTTTCATCCAGTGATACCAAAGGAGTGAGAAGTAATATAATTCATATACTTCTTTTCAATGGCCAAAGTAAATATTGAAAAGAGTAAATATTTGTTCATTCATTCAATAATACTTATTAAGTAACTATATTATATGTTCTCTATACTAGGAAATATGAGGAAATATACTTTTTTATATAAAATTCAGTTGTTTTCAAATTCTAGGAACATGAAAAGCCATTGTGAAATTTTTTACCAATTTAAAAAAAATAAATATAATGGTTCTCTTTCTGTTTGAAGGAGACTAAACTTGGAAATTCTATACCAATACCAAAAATATGCCTTCAAAAAGGCCAATATTTTTCTAAGACTGAAGAAGTAAATAATTCTAAAACCCAAGCCAGTTACTAATATTAGAAAATTTCAAAAAAATGGGCAACAAAAACTTTTGACAATTCTTATACAAATTTCTGCAGCTGTAGTAATTAGATTGAGGTCTACACAAAGCACATACTGCTCCCTCATCCCTCTAATAATTACAGTTAATTGGTAATCTGAGATAACCCATGTGGACTTGGTTAGGTTGGTTAAACTACTGTGTTAAAGAGATCATGATGGTAGGTTCTCTTCCTAGGTGAGCTACCTAGTTGCACTCAATTCCACAGCTGAAAACTGGTCCCATATATTCAGTTAGCCATAGGAATATAGAGCAGTGTGAATTAAAGAGTTCATAACTAGGAATCAGAGAACTGGGTGTTAGTCTAGATTCTACCACTAATGGCTAGATATCCTTAGGTGTCCACTCTGAGCCTCAGGATCATCCTCAAGATGATGTCCCTTATGAAGTCATGTGTTATCATTATTACTACGAACGATTTAGAGTTTGCTGATATTATTAGAGATCAGAAAGTAACTCACTAAAACAGCAGTAAGATAAGTCATTAAATGTTAAGAAGTGGTGTTGTAATAAAAATGTGTAATAACTGATAAAGGGAGTCATCAGAATAAATACATGTGACCAGTTCAGGAGAGATAAGAGAGTGCCCTAAATATAATCAGGACTTATTTAGACCAAAAATTCCAAACCTGGAGAAAGCTAACACAACAATTAATATTAACCTAAATCAAGTGTCATTTTAGCAGCACCCTACTACCTCCAACTCTGTGCTCATCAAGATGACATACTATCCATGAATGGACTACTCATTCAACAGCTAGGGTCTGTGGCCCTTCCACTACAATTTGGTAAACTGAGTTTTCTATTTGCTAATAAAACATCCTATGAATCTCGTTTGATTTAATCAACCCCAAGACCACTTAAGCTTCATGAAGTGACAAATTCAATTTCATTATTTTAAAATGAAGATCTCACTCTGGGCAAGAGTAATATAATTCCAAAACTGAAACCCATGAGGTACTACCTGAAACAGGTAGCCAGCCATACCCTTACCTGCAATGAGATTGCATATGTGGGACTTTGACCAGAATTTAACTGTAAATAGGAGAACACCATTAGCAAACCTATTGATTAGGCTTCATTTTAATATCTTCATTGAAGCACATCTCCCAACTACATGGTGACAACAAAGAGATTTCAAGAAAAAGGAAGAATTTTCTATACAGTGAAAGGCACTGATTCAATACCCTACCACTCTAGGGTCTTCATAAGTTGTAGAACTTGGGAGAGCAGCCTAGGAATATAGATGCTTAAGACAATAACATTTCAACTTAACTATAGTACTGAGAATAATTGTTATATTTCATTTCTAGAGAGCTCTTAAAGAGACGTTACATAGCATGTGCATTTCAAGTCAACAAATATTTTCAGAAGGCATGCTGCACCCAAGAACTATGCATTTCAAACACCACCTCTGTCAGTAGGTTCCAATCACTAACAGCCAAATGGCAAAGGCTCCTTAAGGGAGCAGTTAAGCCCATTTGAATGTCTTAATATGACAGGCTCCTCCATTTTTTTAAAGAAAGAGATTAAAATTGAAATACTGAATATTTTAGGGACTTGAGAAGTCTATATAAAGTCTTTTTTTTTTCACTTACAAGTCTCAGGGACAGATTTCTGGCTGTGGTCTCTGGGTCACCTGCTTCAAAACCACAGAGGAACTTTTTTTTTTTTTTAATTTTTTTGGTATTTCAGTTCTTTGCAAGTGTTTCTTAATTTCTTTTTTAAAGATTTTACTTATTTATGATAGACTTAGAGAGAGAGAGAGAGAGAGAGAGGCAGAGACACAGACAGAGGTAGAAGCAGGCGCCATACTGGGAGCCCAACGTGGGACTCGATCCTGGGACTCCAGAATCGCGCCCTGGGCCGAAGGCAGGCGCTAAACCGCTGAGCCACCCAGGGATCCCCAACCACAGAGGAATTTGATGAGAATGCAGATTTCTGGGTCTACAGATTTACTAAACCAGTGCTTCTGGAGTGGAGCCTAGGAATCTGTATTTTTAATATACTCCCCAGGAAATTTCTAACACATGTTGGGTGAAAAGGACCCTAAAAATAAAAACCAACCTGAACACCATATTGCTAACTTCAGATCCTTTTTGACTATATCTACTTAATCTCTCTCTCTTCTTTAGCTTAGTTTATTTCATATGCAAATTCCAGAATGTTGTAATGCAACTTTCTGGAATCATTCCTTCTCTCTGATCCTCAACCACAGCTTCCTAAGACCTCAAAATTACATAAAAGATCATTTCATTTATTAAAATTTTATTTATTCATGTGAGACACAGAGAGGCAGAGACATAGGCAGAGAGACAAGCAGGCTTCCTGCAGGGAGCCCAACGAGGGACTCAATCCCAGGACTGCAGGATCATGACCTGAGCCCAAAGGCAGATGCTCAACCACTGAGCCACCCAGGTGCCCCATAAAAGGTCATTTCAAACCTAGAATCACAAAAACCACTGGTTTCTCCCAGTTTCTGTGGACTTGCCTCTGTCATATCATGACAAACCATAATTGATCTGTTTTTTATCAACTATAAATCTGTTACAAAGGCTATGATGCTGGTACTGAAAAAAGCGCACTGGTTCTGATGATAGGCAGACCTCTTGTGATCCTGTCTCACTGTCTTTTGGTAACTCCTCTTATTTTGGACAAGTTACTTAATCAGTCTGAGCTCTAGTTTACTCATCTAGAAAATGGGAATCATAGTGCTTGGGATTGTTTCTGTGATATAGGAGTTCAATTAATTCAATCATGCATTCAACAAATATTTACTGAGCAACAGCTATGCACCTGGCACTCCTAGGCCCTTGAGATTCATCAGTGAAAAAAAAAAACCCAAAAGATCCCTGTCCTCGTGGAGCTTGCAGTTTTAGAAAAAAGAACTAAATAGTAAACAATAAATAAAATAATTTAGTAAATTATAGCATAGGGTAATAGTGTTAAATATAACAGGAAAAAAAAAGAGGGCAGGATAAATGGGATCAGGATAGTAGGGGTAGGGAAATGGGTCAAGGTAGGCTTCTTTGAGAAAGAGGATTTGAACTGATTTGATGGAAGGAGGGAGTGACCAAGTGGAAGAACATTCTAGGCAGGGAACAATTGGAGCAAAGGCTGTAAGATGGGGTAATGAGGAGGGGATGCCTTGTAAGCCACCTTGAGGATTTGGCTTCTATTCCAGGTGAAATGGAGAATGGTTGCAGGATTTTGAACAAAGGAGTGACATGAGCATCATGATTCCTTACCTATCATTAGAAATAATGTACTTCAATTATATAATCTAAGATATTGCCTTAAGTCCAAAAAAATTTTAATAGATGGATTATTTTCAAGAGTAATAGATTCTGCTTGGGCTTCAATGATTATTCCTTATAATAGAGCTTTAAAACCAGAGGAAATTTGCTAAAAGGCTCTACTACATTGGCATAACCATCTCTAAATATGATTTCTGGGGTTCAGTGTGTGTGTTTGTATGTGTGTGTGAATGAGTGTGTGCACACACACACTCAAGTTAATACCTGAATGCTACTGCCAGCCCTACTGACATTTTAGGTGCAAAACTGTGTTCCTAGACGTGGAGCAGGGTCTGAAGAAAAAGCAGTAGCTCTAGACCTTTAGTCATGGGCCATTATACCCATGCAAGAAATGAAAATTTAGCTCTAGAAACACACAACTCAGATCACTTGACATTCTAGTGAAAGATTTTATAAATTATTCATTTTCTCAATTCTGCATAGGTAAGTGAGAAATGATATGATGTTGGATCTGTGCTTGGAGGAAATGGGAAGGCATTTAGGAGGAACCACATAATCTTCAGGGGGTTCGGAAATAGCTGGCAAGGGCAAAAGGGTATCCTTTCCATTTTTTTTCTCCACATAATCCCTTTCAAGGCGGACCATGTATTTCAAAGAAATTTTACTACTAGAACTCTGTGGTACATTTTAGGGATCCTAGTAGCAAGGGTATTAATTTCCCATATTTCATTTCATTCATGATATTTTTATTGAAAGGTAATTTTTCTTTACAGGCCATTGTACTTGCTAATATTGCCTGAATAAAGTGTAATGGTGCAATAAGGTTAAAATTGTCCATGGAATAGACAAATGCCAGATTATTGAATGGGGACACTTTGTTTGCTGTTCCATCATACTTGTACAACGAACTTCATGGGTCCTTTAACCATTAAACTTTCTTACCCAAAAAGGACAAAACTTTACTATATTAACATATTTATCTATTAAGAGATAAGTGCATTAAAATGTCACCCTGTGTTAATCTCCATTTTTTTATTCATCTGGAAAATTGAACTAAGCCAGGTCAAATCTCCTGATTGAACATACAAGCTGATAAACTTCCTTCTTCAACTCCCTTCTAATTGCTATTTAACCTAAATGCTAGCACTTGCTATTATTAAACTATTTTTCTAAAAATGTTTATATCACAATTAAAATTGAATGGATTATCCAGAAAGGCTCTCATTCAAAATGGAAGGAGAGATAAAGGGCTTCCAAGACAGGCAGGAACTCAAAGAATATGTGACCTCCAAACCAGCTCGCAAGTATTTTAAAGGGGGACTCTTAAAATGCCGCTTTAAGAAGTTCAGTGGAACAATCCACAAAAACACGGACTGAATAGATATCATGGTGACACTAAACTCATATCTGTCAATAGTAACTCTGAACGTGAACGGGCTTAATGACCCCATCAAAAGGCACAGGGTTTCAGATTGGATAAAAAAGCAGGACCGATCTATTTGCTGTCTACAAGAGACTCATTTTAGACAGAAGGACACCTACAGCCTGAAAATAAAAGGTTGGAGAACCATTTACCATTCGAATGGTCCTCAAAAGAAAGCAGGGGTAGCCATCCTTATATCAGATAAACTAAAATTTACCCCGAAGACTGTAGTGAGAGATGAAGAGGGACACTATATCATACTTAAAGGATCTATCCAACAAGAGGACTTAACAATCCTCAATATATATGCCCCAAATGTGGGAGCTGCCAAATATTTAAACCAATTAATAACCAAAGTGAAGAAATACTTAGATAAGAATACACTTATACTTGGTGACTTCAATCTAGCTCTTTCTATACTTGATAGGTCTTCTAAGCACAACATCTCCAAAGAAACGAGAGCTTTAAATGATACACTGGACCAGATGGACTTCACAGATATCTACAGAACTTTACATCCAAACTCAACTGAATACACATTCTTCTCAAGTGCACATGGAACTTTCTCCAGAATAGACCACATACCAGGTCACAAATCGGGTCTGAACCGATACCAAAAGATTGGGATCGTCCCTTGCATATTCTCAGACCATAATGCCTTGAAATTAGAACTAAATCACAACAAGAAGTTTGGAAGGATCTCAAACACGCGGAGGTTAAGTACCATCCTGCTAAAAGATGAAAGGGTCAACCAGGAAATTAAGGAAGAATTAAAAAGATTCATGGAAACTAATGAGAATGAAGATACAACCGTTCAAAATCTTTGGGATGCAGCAAAAGCAGTCCTGAGGGGGAAATACATCGCAATACAAGCATCCATTCAAAAACTGGAAAGAACTCAAATACAAAAGCTAACGTTACACATAAAGGAACTAGAGAAAAAACAGCAAATAGATCCTACACCCAGCAGAAGAAGAGAGTTAATAAAGATTCGAGCAGAACTCAACGAAATCGAGACCAGAAAAACTGTGGAACAGATCAACAGAACCAGGAGTTGGTTCTTTGAAAGAATTAATAAGATAGATAAACCATTAGCCAACCTTATTAAAAAGAAGAGAGAGAAGACTCAAATTAATAAAATCATTAATGAGAAAGGAGAGATCACTACCAACACCAAGGAAATACAAACGATTTTAAAAAACATATTATGAACAGCTATACGCCAATAAATTAGGCAATCTAGAAGAAATGGACGCATTCCTGGAAAGCCACAAACTACCAAAACTGGAACAGGAAGAAATAGAAAACCTGAACAGGCCAATAACCAGGGAGGAAATTGAAGCAGTCATCAAAAACCTCCCAAGACACAAAAGTCCAGGGCCACATGGCTTCCCAGGGGAATTCTATCAAACGTTTAAAGAAGAAATCATACCTATTCTACTAAAGCTGTTTGGAAATATAGAAAGAGATGGAGTACTTCCAAATTCGTTCTATGAGGCCAGCATCACCTTAATTCCAAAACCAGACAAAAACCCCACCAAAAAGGAGAATTACAGACCAATATCCCTGATGAACATGGATGCAAAAATTCTCAACAAGATACTAGCCAATAGGATCCAAGAGTACATTAAGAAAATCATTCACAATGACCAAGTAGGATTTATCCCTGGGACACAAGGCTGGTTCAACACTCGTAAAACCATCAATGTGATTCATCATATCAGCAAGAGAAAAACCAAGAACCATATGATACTCTCATTAGATGCAGAGAAAGCATTTGACAAAATACAGCATCCATTCCTGATCAAAACTCTTCAGAGTGTAGGGATAGAGGGAACATTCCTCAACATCTTAAAAGCCATCTACGAAAAGCCCACAGCAAATATCATTCTCAATGGGGAAGCACTGGGAGCCTTTCCCCTAAGATCAGGAACAAGACAGGGATGTCCACTCTCACCACTGCTATTCAACATAGTACTGGAAGTCCTCGCCTCAGCAATCAGACAACAAAAAGACATTAAAGGCATTCAAGTTGGCAAAGAAGAAGTCAAACTCTCCCTCTTCGCCGATGACATGATACTCTACATAGAAAACCCAAAAGCCTCCACCCCAAGATTGCTAGAACTCATACAGCAATTTGGTAGCGTGGCAGGATACAAAATCAATGCCCAGAAATCAATGGCATTTCTATACACTAACAATGAGACTGAAGAAAGAGAAATCAAGGAGTCAATCCCATTTACAATTGCCCCAAAAGCATAAGATACCTAGGAATAAATTTAACCAAAGAGGTAAAGGATCTATACCCTAAAAACGATAGAACACTTCTGAAAGAAATTGAGGAAGACACAAAGAGATGGAAAAATATTCCATGCTCATGGATTGGCAGAATTAATATTGTGAAAATGTCAATGCTACCCAGGGCAATTTACACGTTTAATGCAATCCCTATCAAAATACCATGGACTTTCTTCAGAGAGTTAGAACAAATTATTTTAAGATTTGTGTGGAATCAGAAAAGACCCCAAATAGCCAGGGAAATTTTAAAAAAGAAAACCATAGCTGGGGGCATCCCAATGCCAGATTTCAGGTTGTACTACAAAGCTGTGGTCATCAAGACAGTGTGGTCCTGGCACAAAAACAGACACAGATCAATGGAACAGAATAGAGAACCCAGAAGTGGACCCTCAACTTTATGGTTAACTAATATTCGATAAAGGAGGAAAGATTATCCATTGGAAGAAAGACAGTGTCTTCAATAAATGGTGCTGGGAAAATTGGACATCCACATGCAGAAGAATGAAACTAGACCACTCTCTTTCACCATACACAAAGATAAACTCAAAATGGATGAAAGATCTAAATGTGAGACAAGATTCCATCAAAATCCTAGAGGAGAACACAGGCAACACCCTTTTTGAACTCAGCCACAGTAACTTCATGCAAGATACATCCACGAAGGCAAAAGAAACAAAAACAAAAATGAACTATTGGGACTTCATCAAGATAAGAAGCTTTTGCACAGCAAAGGATACAGTCAACAAAACTAAAGGACAACCTACAGAATGGGAGAAGGTATTTGTAAATGACATATCAGATAAAGGGCTGGTTTCCAAGATCTATAAAGAACTTATTAAACTCAACACCAAAGAAACAAACAATCCAATCATGAAATGGGCAAAAGACATGAAGAGAAATCTCACAGAGGAAGACATGGACATGGCCAACATGCACATGAGAAAATGCTCTGCATCACCTACCATCAGGGAAATACAAATCAAAACCACAATGAGATACCACCTCACACCAGTGAGAATGGGGAAAATTAACAAGGCAGGAAACCACAAATGTTGGAGAGGATGCGGAGAAAAGGGAACCCTCTTACACTGTTAGTGGGAATGTGAACTGGTGCAGCCACTCTGGAAAACTGTGTGGAGGTTCCTCAAAGAGTTAAAAATAGACCTGCCCAATGACCCAGCAATTGCACTGTTGGGGATTTACCCCAAAGATACAGATACAATGAAACGCCGGGACACCTGCACCCCGATGTGTATAGCAGCAATGTCCACAATAGCCAAACTGTGGAAGGAGCCTCAGTGTCCATCAAAAGATGAATGGATAAAGAAGATGTGGTCTATGTATACAATGGAATATTACTCAGCCATTAGAAATGACAAATACCCACCATTTGCTTCGACGTGGATGGAACTGGAGGGTATTATGCTGAGTGAAGTAAGTCAATCGGAGAAGGACAAAAATTGTATGTTCTCATTCATTTGGGGAATATAAATAATAGTGAAAGGGAATAAAAGGGAAGGGAGAAGAAATGTGTGGAAAATATCAGAAAGGGAGACAGAACATAAAGACTCCTAACTCTGGGAAACAAACTAGGGGTGGTGGAAGGGGAGGAGGGCGGGGCATGGGGGTGAATGGGTGATGGGCACTGAGGGGGGCACTTGACAAGATGAGCACTGGGTGTTATTCTGTATGTTGGTAAATTGAACACCAATAAAAAATAAATTTATTTTAAAAAAAGATTTAAAAAATTGAATGGAAATCATTTGAGATGGAAAATATGGAAGTTTAATGTATTCCTTTGCCAATATAGTTAATAAGAGCACGGACTCTGGAGTCAACCTGCCTGGTTTTGAAACCCAACTCTGTGTTCTGTGCCCTCCAGCTGTGTGATCAAGGGCAAGTTGTTTAACCTCTGTAAGACTCAGTTTCATTGTCAGGGAAATGGGACTAGCAATAGGATGTTGAGACGATAAAATGAATTAATATATAAAGCACTTAGAGCAGTGCCTGACCTGTGATAAGCTGCTAAATAAATAGGAATAAAGGAGCGCCTGGGTGGCTCAATTGGTTAAGCCCCTGCCTTAAGCCCAGGTCATGATCCCAGGGTTCTGGAATCAAGCCCCACTTTAGGCTCCCTGCTCAGGGGTAGCCTGCTAACCCTTTTCCCTTTGCCCCACTTATGTTTTCTCTCTCTCACTCTCTCAAATAAATAAATAAAATCTTTTTTTAAAAATAAAATTAAATTAAAATAAACAGGAAAAATATCAAAAATCAAATGGCTCTCTTTATAACCTACTCTAAAGAAGTAAAATTGGTGATTAGGGGGAGACTAAAATCACTTCCTCAAGCATTATTTTACAAGCTACCCTCATAGCCCACCTGTTCTCATTTAATCTCTCCAAAGTCCTCTTGTTCATGGGGACCATGCCTCCCCCCCGCCCCAAACATAGCATCCATACAGGTGATTCTAAGCATGAAGCCAAAACTTTCATTTCTTCTTTCTTTCTTGAATGTTCTCTGATTACTGGGGAAGAGACCTCAGGTTTGCCTTCGTGAGAGGAGACTTAATATGGTCCACCAAGTGTTATCTGTGGTATTTATGGAAGCTGTGTAAAGGGACAAACCCTGAGGGTATGAAAAATAGAATCTAAAAGTGGTTTTATAGTTCACAACCCTCTGCCACCCTGGTAAAATGTTGATCCTGCCAACCTCACTGGGGTTGATGTGGAGCAATATCAGAGCCAAGAATATATCTATAATAAATGCCTATAAATACACATATAGTGACCATGAACTCAAAAGTGGTTAGCCCTTATACCCCTCTCCCTCTCTGAGAGTTCTGTACTTACTCCCTCTGCCTGGCACAGTCTGATCCAGCTCACACATTACCTACTCAGAAAAGTCTTCTGTGATCAAGCTAGTGCCCAGAACAATGGCTAGTATAAGACAGACACCTAAAAAGTAGTTACACATAAATGAATGACTGATCTTTTCACAAAGCCAAATGACAAAACTTATCATCTTTTTTGAGGAAATAGGTAACATACCCACGAGTTTCAAAATTCAAGTAATACAAAAGGATTTACAACGAAAAAAATCTTCTTTATCCTTATTCCTCATCCATCTTGTTCTCCTCCCAGAAGTAATTGATGTTTCCATCTTCTTGTGAATCCTTCAGAGATACTGTGCATTTGCCAACCAATATATACATAGTACGCCCTTGCAGCCCTCCATTTGTGACCATTTTAGACAATCTTCTGTTCTAACCCTCTCTTCCCAGAACTCTTGTAACTTTGCTTTGTGTTTTGCCTATTTTTAAAAACTAATTTAGTTGAACTTACAGAATTATCAAATCAAAGAAAAATTATTTGAGTTCCTTTAAATTGAGAAGTTTTCTAGTATTAAAAATATATTTTGTTTATACAAATTTATTTTGCAACTCATTTTTCAGAAAACTCTTTGTTGCAAAAGCAAATAAATGTAAAATCTGTAGATAAGTTCATGAGCAGATCGTCTTTCTGTGGTCTAGAATATATTAAGAAGAGGTTCAAAAACACAGCTATGGAGAGCTATGGGGTATTTTTATATTTAACATCAGTACAAAAGTGATTTTTTAAACAGAGGTCTTCTTGAAACCAATTAGCCACTTTTAACTTTTGATTTTTTTCTAGAATTACTGACATGGGTTAAAAATCTCCGTGTCTATGTGATTAAAATCTAATTATGCTTTATAAGCCTCTAATGCCAACATTTCTGTATTTCTACCCACTCAACTGCATGGAGCCATAACTTATTCTTTCCTCATGTCCAAAGCACCTTTACCTGTCCTATCCTCCTATCCTCCTCGCAGGAGTAGTAGACCAATCTTTACCCAGTACAGATCTCTCTACCTGTTTCTTTTATCCCCATTTTCAGATTTTCAGTTCTTACAAAAGTTTCTAAATTAACTGACTTGAAATCAATACTTTCCCACCACGAAGCCTATTATGGAAATGAATGAAACTGAAGAGTAATGAATTAAAGATAATTTTGCTTTTTATACCATTTGCCATATTTGACTCACAAATTTCACATTTAAACAAAAGAAGTTAGAGCTGAAATAGAAAACTATTACATGATGAAAAAAGAAAAATACTTAATAGAAATTAAATTAATTATCAAGGGCAGGTATATTTCTCTTAAGAGGAAAACAGATAACTTCTGACAAAAGTGTTCAAATGAGAGATTTATGACAGTATTAGTTATGCATTAAATATGATTTTTATTTTTTTTGCACAAACAACTAGCAAATTGCCATAGAAAACTTGGACTTTTTCCCAACCTGTGGCAAACTGAATTAAACCTGGGTTCAACCCCTGCCTCACAAAACTCAGAGAAATATTTTACTTAATAGATCACTGGTTTATTATAAAAGGATATAATTAGGAACCGCCAGATGGAAGAAGGTATGGGACAAGGGCACAAAACATCCACATCCTCTTGAAGTGTGCCAATCCCCTTTAATTTCCAAGCTTTCACCAGCCCAGAAGCTGGTGAAACGGTGGGGGGGGGGGGGGGGGGGTGGAGACTGCCCATCCTTTTGGGGTTTTAGGGAAGCTTCATTACATAGGCATGATTGATTACATCATCATCCAGTAAATCTCCAGCCCTCCTCCCCTCCCAGGAGGTCTGGGGATGGAACTAAAAGTTCCAATCCTCTAATAAAAGGGTGACTGGGTGATGGGCACTGAGGGGGACACTTGACAAAATGAACAATAAACTCATCGAACTCCAATAAAAAAAAAACTAATCGAACTCCAATAAAAAAAAATATATACTTACTAAATAAATAAATAAATAAATAAATATAAAAAGTTGACTCCACAGGCAACCAGCCTTCATCCTTGGGTGGGGTCCCAAAGTCACCTCGTTAACATAACAAAAGACACCTTTAAGGCTGTCTGCCATTACTTAGAAAATTCCAAGCCTTTTAGAAGCTCTGTGCTGGAATAGGGATGAAGAACAAATATATATTTCTCATTATCAATCACAATATCACAAACAGTAACTTTTGTACTTTGTCTTCTATTGCAGATAGGCTAGGTTTCAAACTGGTTAGAGAAATCAGAAAATGTGACTATAGAGTTTTTATAATTTATTAAATATTTTTTATATTATGAAAACTGTATATATGTATATCATATATATAAATATATATGTGTGTATATTTTTTCCATAGTAGAAACTATAGAAAGCAAACCAATACTTAACAACATTTGCTTGGCTGGAAGAAATATGCAGAATATACACTCATTCTCAAATGGAAGTTCACCTGAGGTGGTATTAGAATGTAAAAAAGGGAGGGGGAGACAAAGAATGTGATTTTTTTTTTTAATCAACCATAGGCAAGGATTTTAAGGGTTACAAAACACTGGCAGATGAGAGATATAAAGACAATAAATGAATATCATGGCTTTTTGGGCTCCTGCCCTGAGCTCACAATCATAATTCTAATAGCCAACATTTTGACCATCACTCTGTGCCAAGTACTGGGGCTAAGCATTATGGCATCATCTCATTTATTCCTCCCTGACCCTACATGTACACACTATTAATATCTCCATTTTTTGGATGGAAACAGTGGATGCTTCCAGGCCTCAAATAACTTATCTAAGATCATATAGAGAGTGAACTCAAAGCCAATATTTGAAACAGGATATCCATGCTCTTAATCACCTTACTCTACTGGAAAGAACTGATTTTTGCCTCTCATTAAAACATTCCCATTGATATCCTTGCTATATTTGACTGTAACTACCTTATACAGTCTCTTCTCTTAAACCATATCATTTCTTAAGAGCTATGTTTCAAAATTATTTGGATTTTCAGCATAAACTAGTAGTCATGGATTATGTTAGGAATCAAATTGTCGAATTAATGGCTCCCTACAAATATGTTCTGTGATGAGGTATATAATGAAAGCTCTTTTGTCTACTAGGAATAATAATAATAATAGCTAATCACTATTATCATGTGTTATTGTTCTGAGAGCTTTAAGCTTATTAACTGAAATTGATTTAACCTTCATCACAACTCAGTGGGTAAGGTGCTATTATTATATCCAATTTGTAGATAAGAAAACTAAAAATGTGCTTTTTGAAGACTTATGAAAATATGCAATCCCTATAAAGATATGAAACTATAAAGAAACTGCAGAATAAATACTTAATATATATCTATATAAACAAACATATAAATGCTACCATATATAGCATACATAAGTTCTGTTAATTATTGAATCCAATAAATTTCAAATCTTTATTACATCTGAAAACAACTTGTAGGATAGATTTTTCTCACTTACAGGGATTCCTGAGTATATTCACTATGCTTGCTAAGACATCACAGCCAATTTTTAAACAAGCTATTCATTGCCAAATAACTCAAAAACAAAACTATAAAAATCTCTCAACATTCTTACAAAAAAAGAGACAGAGAGAAAGAATGAGAGAGAAAAATGTTGGGGAGTTTCCCAAAGGAAATGAAAAAAAGCTCAAACTGCCATAATTTGTGCACAAAACAGCTTAAGGAGCCCAGGAAGAGCTGAGGACTTGACATTCACCTTGTTCAAGTTCATTCTAAGTTTAAGATGCTCCAAAGAACCACAAAATAAGATTTGAAAGCTGATGATCCTGTTCTGCTCCCTGCTGGCTGTGTGACCCTGGACAAAGGCCTTAGCAGCCCTGTTCCTTATCATCAAGCAGGGCCATTGTAAAGACTATACAAGATGGCATATTGGAAAAATGCTTTGCCAGCTATAAATTTCTACAGAAGATGTGGCTGTTAATCCTAGCTATACAGTTTTTCTCTTACTTGGGGAAAGACCATTAAAATTGTAACATATTTTTAAGAGAAATTTCGGGGTTTTTTTACCATTAAATAAATGCATTATCTGACAAAATGTTGTCAAGTATATATCTGCCCTTTCTATAAATGGCTAAGAATAATAATCCCATTGACTTTCTGTGAATGAGCATTTCTTCAATGCTGGAGGCTTATTTAAGTAGTTTCAGCATACTCCAAAACATTTGTTGTGCCAACCAGATCTCATCAAAGCATCTTGGACACTATGGCAGCCACCAGCCTCTGGGTAAGGTGCTGCCAAAGACCTAAAAGCCAGATGTCCACTCTATTTTCTCAAAAGCCCAAATTCAGAGGCTGCCTGTTGGGCTGCCCTGGGTTGTGTGAGAATGTCAGAGATTCTCTCTGCACTCAAGGCCTGGCCCTGAGCAGAAGAGATACAGAACTTCTTTTCTTGCATCTGATGAGATAACTCAATCTACCAGCCTGGTTTCCCTCAGCCTTAAATTTTTAAGGGGGCTAAAGCAAGGAGCACCTACAGGCCCATCTTAACACAGAGGTCACAGGATGCAAAATAAGGAGAAGCAGAGAGAGAGAAGCATGGTGGAATCCAGCAATTGTCCATCCATATGCCAATTAATTTCAACAAAATTCCTACCTGGCCTAGTAGATCCTCCAATATTGAGTGCAGTCAAATCTCTGTTCCCCCTTCTCTTAAACTGTCTCCTCATGCCAATACCTGTTTTCATGTGCTCATATGCATTATTTATAGAATTAATGTTTTCTTTTTTTTTAATTTTTATTTATTTATGATAGTCACACACACAGAGAGAAAGGCAGAGACATAGGCAGAGGGAGAAGCAGGCTCCATGCACCGGGAGCCCGACATGGGATTCGATCCCGGGTCTCCAGGATCGCGCCCTGGGCCAAAGGCAGGCGCCAAACCGCTGCGCCACCCAGGGATCCCCGAATTAATGTTTTCTACCTGGGAGAGATTGTGGCAGCGGTAGTTAGAGGGGAGAAAGATTAAGAAGAGGAAGGAGCAAAGGGTAACATAGTCCTAATTCAGAGCTAGGGAATAAAAATATTCATCAAAAAAATGTCATCAATGACACTGAGCTTTCCTTGAGGGGAATTTAGAAAGAAACATCAGGCTATATCTGCTCTTTATCAATGATGGTCTGCTCTTCGGGATTTCCTAGGCAACCATAACACCCAGGCATTGACTAGCTCTCCAGAATGCAGACAGTAAATGCCCCCAACTCTTAAGAAAAATAATGAAAAAAAAATATTATGCTTACAACACCATAAAGGGATTAAAAATGAACCTACCAAACTAACAACATTCAGATTTGTACTAATTTGGGGGGCCTGTTGCTGCTCTGGGATTATACTGGTCCCTCCTGTAGACTGAAGACTTCCTTATATGTCCAGGGAAATTCTGGTCACCCAGCAGACACATTGTTCTTGGTAGGATTTTCCACAGCAGGCACATCACAGAGATAGCTTGGCAAAATAGACTATTAATAATTGTGTCCTTTAAGAAAAGTCTGTAACTTTGTGTAGTGACAGATGGTAACTAGAATTATTGTGGTGATCATTTCACAGTGTATACAAATGTCAAATCATTACGTTGTACACCTGAAACTAATATAATGTTGTATGTCAATTATACTTCCAAAAAAGTATGTCCTTTATGAAAAAGGCTTCAAAATATGTAATACCTTGGAAATTCTTTGAAACTCATTTTAAATCTTCAATCTGGCAGTGTCAAGCAGACACAATGTGAAGCAGCATATGTTTTTAAGTATCTCACAGCTGTCATCTTAAAAGCTGTGTCGGCTTTAGTTCCACCAACATACTCATTTCCTGCAAATAAAGGGTGGAACAGACAAATACCCATATCTCTGCATTCAAAATGCAAGTGCTTGAGTATTATTCTTCACTTACATGTAGCACTTTTTATTTGCAAAAGGCTTTGCAAGCACCCTGGTTACTTACTCCATATGGTGATCCTGTGAATTACATTTTCTAAATTGACAGACAAGAGAACTGAAACAGATTATGTCATAGGGCAAATGGCCTGCACTCCTGTGTCCTGCAGCCCCATGCATTAGGATGAGATGGGGGAAATGATGATGAGCAGGGTATGTATGTTCAGAGACCTGAGAACCACGACTTGTTCCTGGGGAGACCTGTTAGCTGATGACATCTCTTCCACTGGGCCATGTGAACGTAATGCTGGTCTACATGTTATGATTCTTTTCTCCAAAGATATTTAAAGTACTTTTCAGGTAATGACTCACAAATTACTTGAACATCTTTATGATACATGTCTATGGCAGATATTATCTCCATTTTAGCAATGAGGAAAAAAGCACAGAATCAAAAACAACTTAGAGCCTCTCCGGGTTCCCGGGAAGCAGGTTGATTTAGCACAGGACCTTGCATGTAAATTCAAAGAGGAGCTTGTTGACAGAAAAGACATCAAATGGGATTACTACTTGCGACAAAACTAAGACATAAGTAGATGTTAAACCCGGAGCAGAGTCCATTGCATTGCTGATTATCGATAAACATTAATTGACTGCAGTAACATAAGAATCTCTTTATTCTTTGCTTAGGAGCCCATCCCAGAACCACTTCAGTCATTTAAATTTCTTTCCAAAGCCAATAAATTCTTACTGAAGTATTTTGTTCACCTCTATTCATAAAATAGAAGCCCCTTTTGTTTCTCTGACAAAATTCAACCAAAAAAAAAAAAAACACTTTATAAAAGACACAGAAAAAAGAAATGGAGCATGTCTAGTTCCTGCGATGCATAATTAAACAGGTACCTCTTCATGTGTGTGTGCTTATTCATTTGACTTTCCAGCTCTCCCAGGGATCCAAATGTAAAATAGAGCACTTGGGAACAACTCCCAGATTTACAAGGCACCCTAGGGAATACAAGGTCTATAAACTGACACATTAGCCTCATCCGTAGCCGGGTATGAAGTACTTATACTGACACAATATGGACCACAGTGTTCCTAATAATTTGGTATCAGTAACCAATATAGCATTGGCACTGAAATGTTCTTCATTTCCCTTAACTGCTTCCAGCCCATAGAAAAGCAAATGCAATTGAGTGGAAATTGCTTTTCAAGGAGTTGTGTCTGCACAAGAAATGTGAAGCTAGGGATTGAGAGTCCATCTCATCAAACCAGGCCCAACACTGAGCACTTTCTATTTGAAAATGTGACAAAGTTCATATGGTGGCTTCCTGTGTTGAATTTATATGATTTCCGTAGAATCATACTGAACAGTTTTTACAAGCCAGTAATCAGGAGTGCAAAAATATAGCCTTTGCTTTTCTTGTCACTGAGCTGAACTTCTATCTCAAGCTCCCAGGCTTCTTCTGTAGCAGGAAACTTAATCTTCCTAATTTAATTCAAATTATTAATTCTTCAGCCATTTCCTGGATAAAATCAGACAAATTCAGGGTTTCACCCTTTCCCTTCCATTCCCTTGAAATGGCAGGGTGGTTCTGTGGGTTTGTGTGTGGCAGGCATTGGGGAGTGAGAATCCCTCCACCTGCTGGTCTTTGGTGATAGGCCTCTATTTCCAAGGTATATCCTGCCCTTGTGCAAGTGCACATTGCAGCTTCCAGCTTTGCCACCCCGCTCCTGCTTACATTGAACCCTTGTTCAATGCCCACAACCCTCTCACCCATGCCCACAACCCTCTCAGGGACACTGAAAATTGCTGTGGACTCTTCTCTGGGCTTTGGGAGAATCAAAACTATCAGAAACTTTCTCACATAGACTGGCCAAGCTGCTGTCTCTGCTTTGCTGCTGCTTCAATGCATTAACGAGGCTTGCTGCATACTCAGGCTTCCCCCAGGAAGGGAGGCACAGGTCATCCCTTCCTGAGGAGCCCTCCAAATCAAGCTGAGCCTTCTAATATGCTCACCCAGGGATTGATGACTGCTAAACAATGACTCCAGAGCCAGACTGCTAAATACAAACACTGGCTCTACACTGTCACTTTGGGCATATCACTTAACCACTCTGTGCCTCAGTTTTTTCATTTGTAAAGTGGGATCTATCTTATAAGGTTGATGAGAAGAGCAAGTGAATTTAAAAGACATTCCCTTAGAATAATGCTTGGTACAGAGTAAGTACCAGATGTGTTGGGTAATGTTATTGCTGTTAGTCCATGGTGGAGGCTAGGATAGGGCATCCCTGCTCCTGGAAACATATCAGCACACCCCACCCAGCCTTTCAAGAGAAGAACTAGCTATCACCTTCATGCTATCTATCCAAATCTATTGTCTATTGCATGAAATTTGTGCTCTGAATCCTTCAGTCTCTTAGCCTTCTGGCTCTCAAAATACCTTTTATCTTTCAAAAGCCTGGACTTCTGCAATTTAATCTTTCACTCTACTGTAGATATCAAAAAACTATTGCACTACTGGAGGTTCAAACTCAAGAATTTGTCTTCTACACTTTTCTTTCCCCAAAGATAATAACCCTGTGCCCTGTGATCAAATGTATATGATGGAAAAACTCTAAGCTGAAAAGTTAGCATTTCCCTTATTTGAACTGCTAGTCTGATCAATTTGTGGGGTGAAAAATAACAAGGAGACTAGACTGGCCATGTCTATTCCATGCTTCAAATATTTCTGAGAATCATGAGAGCAGTTAAACTAGCCAAAGCAATATTTCACTAATTACTTGAGACAATTCATGGAAAAATTCATGGAAAAACAACAACAACATTAAATCAGGTGTTCTGTAGCCATATGCAACAACAAAAAAACAACCCATACCACCCTGACTCCACTGCTATCACTACTATTAGGACAAAGATGCTAATGGATTTACTGAAAAATTAAAATTAGTAATAATGTGTTCCCACAAGAGCTTTGTTCTGAGCATAAATGGCATCAATGCCTTGAGAACTAATGGTTATCTGATTTAAGAAGATCCTCTAGAAATGTGTTTAAAGCATGGATTTCCCATTGGGATTTTCATTTTAAGCTCTAAATATGTTTTTGGTTACTGAACCAGATCCTCTGGCATTAAAGTACATTCCCAGTGCATACTCAGAGATATATGGCCTCTTCCAGGCCACTAGAGCAATATTTGATGAGTTATGACCCAGGTTACAGGAGGACATTACTCACCCTGAGTCCATGAAAACATCTGTTTGGCTCCACAGGCTCTAAAGTTGCAGCTTAAAGTAAAGTCTTCAAAAGCCTTTTTAAGAAACACCTAAATGACACCACCAGGCATTTTAAATCAACCCACATACATTTGAGCTTCAAGTGGTCAAACTGTGTGTGAAAAAAAGATAACACCTTTTTCTTAACAGTTCTACTCTAGGGGGATCCCTGGGTGGCTCAGCGGTTTAGCGCCTGCCTTTGGCCCAGGGTGCGATCCTGGAGTCTCGGGATCGAGTCCCACGTCGGGCTCCCGGCATGGAGCCTGCTTCTCCCTCCTTCTGTGTCTCTGCCTCTCTCTCTCTATGTCTATCATAAATAAATAAATCTTAAAAAAAAAAAAACAGTTCTACTCTACCTCAATACAATGTTCTTCCACCTTCTGAACACCTCCATAACATGCTTTCAATATCAGCTTTTCAGGTACTAATGAATCCACAGCCTCAGCTCAGTGGTTACAACTGAGTTAAGTATGATAGATGAGAGTCAAGATCCTTGAGAATGCCTCAGGCAGGGAGCTTTTAAAATCACAGATTCATTTATGTATGTAAATGGAGTCTGTCCCATGTTTCTGTAAAACCACTAAACTATTGATCATTTTCATTGGCATCACTTTCATTCCAGCAGTCTCCGACTGATATTAAATGTATAATTAAATGACTGCCCAATTGTTTGGTTTCAGATAATGGTAATAGCTCACACTTACAGAGGGCTCATTATGGTCTACTCACCGTACTAAGCTGTTTATGAATATTGTCCAATTTGGTCCTATAAACATTGCCATTTTACATAAGCCTCTTGAAAGTTTGGAAACTTGTCTAAGGTCACACAACTCATGATCGTGTTAAAAATTAAAGCAAGCCTTGTGTGAAATAAGTCAATCGGAGAAGGACAAACATTATATGGTCTCATTCATTTGGGGAATATAAAAAATAGTGAAAGGGAATAAAGGGAAAGGAGAGAAAATGAGTGAAAATATCAGTGAGGGAGACAGAACATGAGAGACTCCTAACTCTGGGAAACGAACAAGGGGTGGTGGAAAGGGAGGTGGGCAGGGGATGGGGTGACTGGGTGATGGGCACTGAGGGAGGAACTTGATGGGACGAGCCCTGGGTGTTATGCTATATGTTGGCAAATTGAACTCCAATAAAAAATATATTTAAAAAATTAAAGCAAGTCTTTACAAAATTCTTTTCTTTTAAGATTTTATTTATTTATTCTTGAGAGACAGAGAGATAGAGAGGCAGAGACACAGGCAGAGGGAGAAGCAGGCTCCATGCAGGGAGCCCAACGTGGGACTCAGTCCCAGGACTCCAGGATCACGCCCCCAGCTGAAAGGCAGATGCTTAACCGCTGAGCCACCCTGGGGTCCCAAAATATGATTATTCTTATAAGACTGTAAAAATATTATAAGTAACCCTTACTTCTCAATTCTTACAAAAAAACCTCATTTTAAAAGGTGAAGTCCCATTATATAAACAATAAAAACTTAAAAACAAATTGAACAAGACATTTTGTCATAAAAACAGTTAATTTTGTACTAATATCTGCTTCCTAATAGCCCATGCTTAAAATAATCAGTTTTAGTTTCCCAAACTTAATTTGAACTGGGTAATTTTTTATTATACACGGTACTTGGATTAACTGTTGACTTACTGTTACTTTCATCCATTTTTCACTCTTTGATAATATCACATTTGAGTGGTAGTTCATTTTTATGCCATTAAAATGCAGAAACACTGTACATCCATATAAAAGGTCACATATAGGGCCAGCCCCGGTGGCGCAGCGGTTTAGCGCCGCCTGCAGCCCAGGGCGTGATCCTGGAGACCCTGAATCGAGTCCCGCGTCAGGCTCTCTGCATGGAGCCTGCTTCCCCCTCTGCCTGTGGCTCTGCCTCTCTCTCTGTCTCTCTCTGTCTCTCATGAATAAATAAATAAAATCTTAAAAAAAGTCACATATAATGTTGTAAAACCCTCCACAGCTTACATTTAGAGAGATACTTATAATAATTAATCTCATCATGGGGCAACTTTTATTACATGAATAGATCTAAATGATAGGGCTGCACTGAGGGATAAATTGGCATGGACAGGGCATAGACATTACATGATATAAGTGCAAAATAAAGTTTTTAGGAAAAACTTACAGGCAAAAAAGTAGTAGAGGTTATAAGCTTCATCCTCTTGCTATCTTGGAGGCTATCTTGGGTCATGCACAGCCCAGCCGGCCATGGAAAGTACACCAAAGGAAGGACACTGTACCTGTGCCACTTTGCATAATTACAGAGGCATTGAAAGGGGTCAGTAAAGATCTACATATCTATAAAATGATGGTAACTCAATGACAAATGAGATGGCCTGTTAGAAAGAGGAACTCACCTGGGGTGCCTGTGTGGCTCAGTCTGTTAAGAGACTGACTTTGATTTCAGCTCAGTTCAGGATCCCAGGGTTGTGGAGATCCAGCTAGCACCAAGCCCTGGGAGAAGCCACTGGTGGGGCTCCACATTTGGTTCCACCCCAGGTTCTGCATCATGCTCCATGCTCAGCAGTCTCCTTGAGATTCTTTCTCTCCTTCTCCCACTGCCCCTCCCCCTGCTCACGCTCTATAGATAGATGGATAGATAGATAAATAGATAGATAGATAGATAGATAGATAGATAGATAATCTTTTTTTAATATTTTATTTATTTATTCATGAGAGACACAGAGATAGAGAGGCAGAGACACAGGCAGAGGGAGAAGCAGGCTCCATGCAGGAAGCCTGATGTGGGACTCCATCCAGGGACTCCAGGATAATGCCCTGAGCGGAAGGCAGTGCTAAACCGCTGAGCCACCCAGGCATCCCAGATGAAATCTTTTTTAAAGAAAGAAAGAGAGTCTCACTTGAGTTCCATCTCTGGCAAAGCCCACTCTTCTGAGGGGCTGTCCTGGACCCCAGAGCTTACATCTGTGGGGCAGAAATGAACCTCCTAGAAGTCTCCGGAATTGTATATTTTCAGGATTTGAGCAAATATTTTTAGCATTTTAGTCTCAAATAGGAACAACTTCCAATATGTTAAAAGAACACAGTAGCCAACTTAAAGGGGCTCCCAATAGCCAGATCTGAGACAATTTGAGTAACAATGACAAAAAAAGAGAATATTATGTTATAACCCATGGACTGAAATAAAAGTCCAGAGTTCATAGTGATATAAATAAATTAAACACATACATACATACATAAAATGAAGAGCAATCTCTTCCATATAATAGCTTTTCAACTAACAAATATGGGATGAAGGAATCATGAAAATAGAAAATCTAGTTGGCAAATACCACAGTAATAATTGTTTCAGACAAGAATCATTGACAAATGCTAAAATTTGTGAGTGAAAATTTTATGAGAGATAAGGTAATTACAGAATCTCAAAGTATTTATATTTCCATATGATTTGTATGATTTACAATGAGAATAAGAGTAACTTTTTGGAGAAACCTGACAGACCTCTCCTTCAACAAGTGATTAAAGTTAACATCATCAGTAATGGGGCAAGTGAATACTCTGTGCCTTGCAATATGATGCACTGAAAAGGATATGATATCATGTATCCATACGGTATTCTTGCCAAAAATGTATTATCTCAATTTAATCATGAGGAAAAATCAGAAAAATGATAATTGAGTTACATTCTACAAAATAACAAGTCAATACCCTTCAAAAGTGTTCAAGTCAATAAAAGGCAAAAAGAAAAAGACCAAAGAACTAGAGGAAACATCACCAGAGCAACACTATTGGCCTTTCTTAATTCCTCTGCTGGGGATCCCTGGGTGGCGCAGCGGTTTAGCGCCTGCCTTTGGCCCAGGGCGTGATCCTGGAGACCCGGGATCGAATCCCACATCAGGCTCCCGGTGCATGGAGCCTGCTTCTCCCTCTGCCTGTGTCTCTGCCTCTCTCTCTCTCGCTCTCTCTATCATAAATAAATTTAAAAAAAAAATTTTAAAAAAAATTCCTCTGCTGTTCCCCTGAGGGTGGGAGGGAAGAACAGTGGCAGCTAGGTTGCTCTGTGCTGCCTGTGGCTAGGTGGTAAATCTGCTTAGTCCTAGACAAAAACATTAGCAAGACCTAGAGCTATATTCTCCAACCGCTTTATCAGTTATTAAGCTGACATTTTGCTCTCTATCAGGCTGATTCCTGGACTGTTCTCAATAGGTCTGAACCAAGACAGAAAAGAGATAGTGTTATTTATTAGTAGAGTGATCATATGCTTTACTGTCCAAACTGAGACACTTCTGAGGAAGGAAGGCAACACTATTAATAATTACTCCAGGACTGCAGGCAAATGTGGGACTTGTCCCTGGCAAACTGGATGCATGATCACCCTATTTATTAGCCCAGTTTATACATGAGCTGAGACATTGAAAATTAGACAAAATGAAATTTAGGGTGAAAAGTAACACTCTGAGAATGCTGAGCTGGCCTAGGTAAAAGGTAAAAGATACCTTTTTTATTGTAAAATAAAACACAGATACAGAAAAACACAGAAGTGCATTGCTTAATGAATACTATAAACACTCAAGTAACTGTCATCTATGTCAAGAAATTTTTTTACCAACCGCCACAATAGCTCATCCATAGGCCCTACTGCAATTACAGCCATCTCATTCCCTCCAAAAGTAACCTCTATCTTTCCTTATATAGTTATCACTACCTTATATTTCTTTTTGGGTTTTTTTTAGACTCAATAGTTTTTAAATGTCACTTAAATCTCTTTATCTACAGATTTTCCCCTCTGGTTCCTGCCCCCCCCCCCTCACATTTTATCCAGTGGAAAAGTCATGCCATTGGCCTGGTTTCCCACAATCTGGGTGTTGCTGGCTGCACATTCATGGTACAGTTCAACATGTTCTTCTGTCCTCTATATGTTCTGCAAATGGTAGCCGGATCCAAACACTTGATCAGACTTAGACTCAATCCCTTTGTTAAGTCTCATAATGTTTCTTTTTTTGTGATGTTAGTAGCCATTGACACTCTTTGCCAAGATCCATTAATTCATTGGGAGCAGTCAAGTGGCGATATTCTACTTCTACATTTTATCTTCATTTATTAGCTAGAATATTTCTATAAACTGATGCATAATTCATCTATTTAGCTACCCAGTGTACCCACTGATATTTGTAAAGAAATACTTGATTCTTTCCATTTAAAAAAAGTTCTAAGATAATTAATTCCCTGTCATCTTCCAAATATTATCAATAACTTTATATCACTATGAGCTCATTAATTTAAACATATTATATGAGTTTCAATTCACTGAGTTTCTTATCCTTAATAAACCTCAAATTGTCCCATCTTTGGCCAATGGAGTCCTCCTCAAGTTGACTTCTGAGTCCTTTTTACACTACCAGAATAGTCTTTGAAAGCCATCTTACTGTTTGGTATAACAAGATATTCTAGATTCACCATGTACAAGAGGGATTTTTTTTAATTTTTTTATTAGAGTTCAATTTGCCAACATATAGCATAATACCCAGTACTCATCCTGCCAGTGGCCCCCTCAGTGCCCATCACCCAGTCACCCCAACCCCCTGCCCACCTTCCCTTCCACTACCCCTTGTTCACTTCCTAGAGTTAGGTGTCTCTCATGTTTTGTCACCCTCACTGATATTTTCACTCATTTTCTCTCCTTTCCCTTTATTCCCTTTCACTAATTTTTATATTCCCCAAATGAATGAGACCATATAATGTTTGTCCTTTTCCTATTGACTTATTTCACTCAGCATAATACCCTCCAGGTCCATCCACGTCAAAGCAAATGATGGGTATTTGTCGTTTCTAATGGCTGAGTAATATTCCATTATACACATAGACCACATCTTCTTTATCCATTCATCTTTCAATGGACACCGAGGCTCCTTCCACAGTGTGGCTATTGTGGACATTGCTGCTATAAACATTGAGGGATTTTAACTAGATGATTTCTAAACATTCTTCTGGCTTTATAATTTTGAGACTATAACATCTTAAATTAATTGGAAACATTTGTTTTTACAGTAATCCATATAACTGTTTTTCCATTATAAATTTTTACCTCTGTTATGGCATTTATCAAAATTTGCCACGTGTCAGAATTATTTTAGAAGTTTCACATTTCTCTTGCCTACCACACTATGAACCCCTGGAAGGTGAGGATACACTCTAACACATTATAGATAGTGGATAAGTGCTTACTATATACTTTTTATTTTTTTTTTTATTTTTATTTTTTTTTTTTTATTTATGATAGTCACAGAGAGAGAGAGAGAGGCAGAGACACAGGCAGAGGGAGAAGCAGGCTCCATGCACCGGGAGCCCGACGTGGGATTCGATCCCGGGTCTCCAGGATCGCGCCCTGGGCCAAAGGCAGGCGCCAAACCGCTGCGCCACCCAGGGATCCCCTATATACTTTTTAAAGATTTTGCTTATTTATTCATGAGAGACAAAGAAAGAGGCAGAGACATAGGCAGAGGGAGAAGTAGACTCCCTGCAAGGAGTCTGATGCAGGACTTGATCCCAGAACCCCCGGATCATGACCTGAGCCAAAGGCAGACGCCCAACCACTGAGCCATCTAGGTGCCCCTAAATGCTTACTACATTAAACTAAACCATAAGACTTGTCTAGTTTACAATCTTAGAAGACTACATGATTGGATGAGCTCTCTACATATAATACACATACAATTTGAGGTATAATCACTGATAAACCAAGATGGCAAATAATTTACTTGCTAATATGAAAGAAAGAACAGGATATACATCAATATTACATTTCAAATTAAACATTAAAAAAAAAACAGATCCCTTACAAGTTATGGGCTCTATCCTGTATTTTGAGAGGTCTTTGGAAAAATTTCACAACACCCCCTAACTCTTATTTTTGTAAGGAATGTCAAGTGGGAAGGTTTCTGTCCAGAACACTGCAAACTTAGGACCCATTAATGCAGAACCACTGCCATACAGATGGACAGAAAGGCCAAGAACCATGGGCTTCGTTTTTTTGTTTTGTTTTGTTTTGTTTTGTTTTAATTCTTATTTCTTGTTGTGCAGGTAGCTAAAGAAGGAATCCTGCATGTTATGGGGTTTTGCTATTCAAGGCAGAATATGGGTGCAGAAGGTGCAGAGAAGCCTGCTCTAGGTCTTCACATTTATGAAGCCTAAAGAGCAGAAACTTCTCCTTCTGTTACAAGAAAAAAAAAATGAATAATAATGTTAAAAGTAGTTGCTAGCAGCATGTTCAAAATGGACTATAGCCATATGTTCTTATTTAATCTAAGCAACAGGCAATGTAAGTATTTAGCATTTTTTAATGAAATGGTTTATTGTGGGTATCCTACTGTTCTGTGGAAAGCTGTATAACTATTGCCCTTCTTGTCAGAAAATTGAACTTTTCACTCCCTGGTAGGTGCCTTAAGAAACAGGTTAGTCGCTCAGTGCATTAAACATTCAATAATTTCCTTTGTTAAAAATCATTTTTAGAGTTCTGCCCCTGGGAATATGGAACACATACTTTTCTCCAGTCCTCCAATGAGTGCTACAAGAGACCTAGTTATTATATATAAAATCAACACAAAAAGATGTTGAAAGGTAAAGAGAATAAAGAGACACCCTCTTTAAAGATTCACCTGGCAGTATTTTGCTCTGTACATAGTCAACACGGTTTTGCTTTGTCTACATCATGCATTTGGAAAGTGTCTCATCGTCAGAGAGCCCAGGGGTATGTGTTTCCCCACGGACCACTTGTTGCTACTCTCCCTGATAATCCTGATAATCTAACTAAGGAAACATACACTTCAAAAAGCACCCAAGAGGTGGTCCAATTATGGTGCGTATGAGCATCACCACGTGACCAGATCTCTGTTCTATTCTGGGCTGAGAAATCTCAGAATATAAATTCAAAGAAATTTCCAAAAAATCCCAGAGTAATGAATTCTTTTTTTTTTTTTTAAGATTTATTTATTCAGAGAGAGCGAGAGAGCGGCAGAGACACAGGCAGAGGGAGAAGCAGGCTCCATGCAGGAAGCCTGACGTGGGACTCGATCCCGGGACTCCAGGATCACACCCTGGGCTTCAGGCGGTGCTAAACCGCTGCACCACCGGGTCTGCCCAGTGTAATGAATTCCTTCTCCAGTTCTTAACAACTAACATCAATTGAGCATCAACTGGTCACCAGCATTATTCTCCAGGCTTTAAACAGATTAACAAACTTCATTTACACCCCATGAATTGGATTCACCCTTTTCATCTAGGAAACTGAGCCGCAAAATGGTTACATAATTCACTCAAAATCATCGAGGAAGTGGAAGAATCAGGATCTAGACCTCAGTAATCCAACCTCTAGATGTCTCTGGCTTTGGAGACAAAAATGCTTAAAATGGTGTGTTTTGTTTTGTTTTGTTTTTTGTTTTTTTTTAAGGATGGTCCAGGGTATTTGCTTTGGGATCATGAGTATTGGTTATAAAGCTGGTTCCTGGGTCCACCCCAACACTATCAAATCCAAATTCTGTGGATACCTCTAGGAATCTGTGTTTTCAACAAGCATCCCAGGTGGTTCTTGTATACATCAAAGCTGGAAACTTACTGACTTAGACCATGAGTCAGCTCCTCCAAGAAAAACGCACTGATTTCTGGGAGAAAGTGAGTCATACACACAGGCCCCTCTTGCTGGTTGGACCCTTATCATTCCAACCTAAAAAAGTGACAATCAGAATATGGCTCTCTGAAGCCAGGATTCTAGAAAGAAGTGCTATAAGCAGACTCTATACACCAGTGTTGCCTTGCAGGCTTGCTCTTTAGAGTTTTGGGTTTTTTTAAGATTTTACTTACTTATTCATGCAAGACAGAGAGAGAGAGAGAGAGGCAGAGACACAGGCAGAGGGAGAAGCAGGCTCCATGCAGGGAACCCGACGTGGGACTCCATCCTGGGACTCAAGGATCACGCCCTGGGCGGAAGGCAGGCATTAAACCGCTGAGCCACCCAGTGATCCCCCTCTCTTTGGAGTTTTAATCCAGGGTCTTAATAGTGGTATTCTAATCCCATCACATGAACAGGTTATTGAATAGTAACCACTTGATAAAAAAAGATCTAATATTTCCCTTGCTCATTTAACTGAAGTTTATACTATACTTCTGGACAGTACTCTGCATCATGATTACCCTTGAAAATAAAATAACTGGATGAATGAAAGGATGAATGAAGAAATATACTATGGAAGTTCATTTACATGGATCACACATAAATGCTATCAAAGTTCATTCGTTTTTTTGATCATTTTATACCAAATAATAAATCATTAATAATATACTTAAAAAGATATTATTAAAGTTCATTTGGGTGGATAACATTTGCCCCCTGAGCAATATAAGTATGTGTGTCCTTTATGATGTCATGCTTCAAAGCCGACCATTTGCTGGTGATACAAATTGACAGGATTGAGAGGTGAGTTGTGGGAGAATCATTACAAATGTTACCCTGAAGAAATTTAATATGTGTCTACTGTGTAGGAAATATTAGTGAAGTAAGTCCACCTGTTAATATAGAAACATAAGTGATTTCATTAAAAAAACAAACTGAAAAAGAAGTAGTGGCTTTCTTTAATGATATTTTAGATAATCCCATAAAGCTATTTGATGTGACACTGTGGAGAGACACAGGCAGAGAGAGAAGGAGGGTCCTCGCAGGCATGAACTTTGGGAACCAAATAGAACTGAGGGGATTAATGTTTTTCTAAAGTGGTGCTAAGGGGAGTCTGGATGACAAAGTTGGTTAAGCATCTTCCTTCGGTTCAGGTCATGAACCCAGGGTCCTGGGATTGAGAGTCCCATATTAGGCTTCCTGCTCAGTGGGGAATCTGTTTCTCCTTCTGCTCCTCCCCCCACCCCTGCTAGTGCTTTCTCTTGCTCTCTCTCAACAAATAACAAAATCTTTTTAAAAATAAATAAAATTGTACTAAAATATCACTACCTACTAGAATCTGGAGTAAGGTTGGCCCCTTTGGACCACCCAGGGCCACATAATGAATGTGGGAATGATCCCTAGCTTTGGAGTCAGATAGTCCTGGATTCAAATCCTACATACTAGCTATGTCACTTTGATCCAGTCACATATGTTCTCAGAGAACTTTTCCTCACCTATAAAATGGGGATAGTTATACACACTTTACAATACCATTAGGGAGAATAGAGGAGATAACAAATGTTAAGCACCTAGCACAGCTGCTCACACATATTAGGAGCTCACACTCCATACATATTAATCCTCTCCATGCAAGCAAGCCAATAGTTACCAGAATAATAAAATCAAGCACACGTCAGGACACTCACCAATAAGGGACTCCACTGACATGAACTCAGATGACAGCAATATATGGAAGTTGTACTTGCAATGGTTCATTATACACTTGGCATTCTTAAAGAAGGTAGAAGAAAAGGTTAACCTTGACCTTCTAGCTCTTCTTTAAAAAACATACCTTTATTTTTCTTTTTTTAAGATTCTATTTATCTGTGAGAGACACAAAGAGAAAGCCAGAGACATAGGCAGAGGGAGAAGCAGGCTCCTCGCAGGGAGCCTGATGTGGGACTTGATTTCCGAACCCTGGGATTAGGCCCTGAGCAGAAGGCAGACACTCAACTGGTGAGCCACCCAGGCATCCCTAAAAAAACATACCTTTAAAGTCATGTGAGGCGGGATCCCTGGGTGGCGCAGCGGTTTCGCGCCTGCCTTTGGCCCAGGGCGCGATCCTGGAGACCCGGGATCTAATCCCACATCAGGCTCCCGGCACATGGAGCCTGCTTCTCCCTCTGCCTGTGTCTCTGCCTCTCTCTTTCTCTCTGTATGACTATCATAAATAAAAAAAATAAAAAAAAAAAATTAAAAAAATAAATAAATAAATAAATAAAGTCATGTGAGGGGATCCCTGGGTAGTTCAACAGTTTAGTGCCTCCCTTCCGCCCAGGGTGTGATCCTGGAGACCCAGGATCAAGTCCCATATCAGGCTCCCTGCATGGAGCCTGCTTCTCCCTCTGCCTCTCTTTCTCTCTCTCTCTCTCTCTCATGAATAAATAAATAAGATCTTTTAAAAAATAAATAAATAAAGTCATATGATTAACAGCTTGGTTCCACAGATTATAGAATAAAAATTACAGAAACAATAGTTAAAATAAATTATAGGTTATCTGCTGTTTCACACTTAAAAAGAATCTTATGTTCTTAAAAAGACTGTTATAACTATACAGCAAACCTAGTGGCAACACAGCAGGGTTTTTGTAGTTCTCTGGAATTACAGGTAATAATGAGGCTCACAGACTTCACTTTCCCCTCCCAGGCTGGTGTGAGGGCTGTAAGGCCAGGGAATGTGGCTCAGCTGTGCGGTTGGTGGTTGCTTGGGCAGGAACAAAGTAGAAAAAACAGAAACTGAGGAAGCAGGATCACACTTGTCACAGACCAAGGCTGTAAGCCGAGCAGCGCTGGCGCTGGGCACTCCAGCAGAGGTGCCGCAGAGAGGTGATTATACCACATCATCCTCACCTCGAGAAAGACACTTCTGGCAATGTGGTTTCTGAGAAGCAGGAAGGAATCCAGGGTCACAAGTTGCCTGCTGCCTGTTCTCCCCTGTGTGTACATCTGATGTGCTCCTTAGCGAGCCTCAGAAGCTATAACAAGCTCCGTCTGTTTCTGTTCGTGGCTGTTCCTCCACGCGTCTCACATGCTCACACCTGTGCTCAGAAAGCGCCTGCTTCTCGTGGCCGTGTCTCCCACACAGGGCTGTCTCCCAGAAGCCAGGGATCGTGTCTCAAGCCTGACAGGTGTAAACAGAACTTGAACAGAGATGGGATCATTGTGGTGGCTCTCCATCCTTGGTCCAAATCTCTCTCAGTCTCTCTCTCTCTGAATGAACTCTTGTGAGACACAGCACAGAGGACCCCCTCCTGCCATCCTGTGTCTCTCTCAGTCCTTTCCTCCTGGCTTTGTTAGCTCAGCGAGTACAGAGAACCATGATGTTTTTTTTCTTTATCTCCCCTCAACCAAGTGGTCCTCTAGCTTTCATCACCAAGAAATTGTTCTCCTTTACCCAGCAAGAAATTCAGCATGAACAGATTCAAATTTCCAGCTTTGAATTCCAAATAAGAGCTTTGAAAGCTTTGACTTTTCATTTTAAAAGCCAGGAGTTTGGGATCCCTGGGTGGCGCAGCGGTTTGGCGCCTGCCTTTGGCCCGGGGCGCGATCCTGGAGACCCGGGATCGAATCCCACGTTGGGCTCCCGGTGCGTGGAGCCTGCTTCTCCCTCTGCCTGTGTCTCTGCTTCTCTCTCTCTCACTGTGTGCCTATCATAAATAAATAAAATTAAAAAAAAAAAGCCAGGAGTTTCTGAGAAAGAATGTTTAGAGGAAAGGGGTTGATGGGAGTTGGATTTCAAGATCTTAGCTTGAATACTAAGAGCTAGGCTGAGAGACTCTAGGTGTAACATTGAGCCAGAGAATGGGAAAGGATGTGTGTTGATTTAAGAGCCAATTTGCCACCACACAAAGGGGAGATTAGGGGCTGGGAAAAGGAGCTTGGAAAGAGGAGGAGGGTTTCCATATTGGCCCGGGTACTTGTACAACCATTTGTCCCAGGTGGTGTCTTTGTGTGCATTAGAAAAAAAAAAAAAGTGCTCATTCCTCAAGACTTATGACTTTTATTTTCCAGAAAATTGTCATAATCAATGCACAAATCAATGATGTCTGTGATGTGAATAGGGCTCTTAGATGGGACACCATTGTGCAATGCATAACCATTTCATTAAGGCCTAGGGGGCACACATAGTCCCTGCCTTCTCCCTCAGTAAACACTGAAGGGCCGAGCTGTAGAAATTCTTCAGTAGGTTGGGAATCTGAGAGCAGTCAGAGCTGTGCCCTGCTTGCTGTCATCTTCGGAAGGAGGCAGGCTCTGCATACCCTCAGTAGCCTGCAGCTGCAGCAGAGTAGAAGTAGCAGCTGGTCCCCTGAACCACAGCTGGGTCTGTGATAAGCACCCCTTCCCACCTCAGTTCTTGGGGCCTCTAGGAAACCCAAAGGGGCACCGAAGGCAACTGAGAACTGAGAGTCAGCAAAGCTACAAGGGGTAACTGTTCCAGGAGAGCCGACTCCTAGCTGAGCCCACAGATGAAGCAACAGGGACCTGGAGGAGGCTGCTGATTCCCAGAATAGCAAGTCCCCAAAACAGCCGTGGTTGGGACCAGATCTGGAGAGGGAGAGAATGAATTTCTGGGGAACTTGCCATGTATGGCTTGTGCCTAAGAGAACAGATGATGAGCCACGAAAATGTAGATGCCCACAGACAAACAAGACGGTCCAAAAAAAAAAAAGACGGTCCAGAAGCCTTCCCCCAGATGTCAGGATGGTGGATAAGCCCCTTGAGGTAAAGAGTCAGGGAGAAGAGGAATAGGGGAAGGAGGACTCTGACAGTGATAGAGTTACCTCCAATTGGTAAGATTACCCTTTCCCCTCCCTATTCATTTTGTTCTCAAGACTGCTATATACATTTTCTTGACTGCCTGAATTTTCTAACTATATGAAGGTTGTGGCTGCCACAGACAACACACTCATTATGTATTTCTCAGGTGTCTCCTTCTCCCCGTTTCTCATCCTTCTTTCAGCTGCAAGCTAGGAATTCACATTTCATAAAAACCAAGAGGAACATTTAACCTTGTAAAACTTCAGACTTCTGTGGACTTTCCCCCATTTCTTTTACCCTGTCTGTTCTCATAGAGTAACTAGTGGTACAGTTTTTTTAAAAAACTTAATCACACATAGTTGTTGAGAAAACTGGAACAAAAGGATCAGTAACCAAGTTGTGTTGCCAATCCACCGCAGTCAACAGGGGACCTGTCCTCCGCCACAGGTAGCCAACAGGACTGTAAGGGAGCAGCCGGCATGCAAGGGAGGGCTTCCTCATCATGACAGTCTGGAGGGCTTGACCCTGAGATATTTATGGTGGAAAAACCAAGTTCTTCTTCCTTTCCCCTTCCTCACTCACACAGTGAGAGTGGTTGGGTAAAGCACATGGTCTCTAGCATGTACTCTTTAACTTGAGAAATAAAATAGTAAATGCCTCATTTTACAGGCTTATATTTAATTTTAACAACTGCAGGTTTTAGATTCTTTCTGAACATGAGTAGTCTAACTCCCTGCTCTACCCAGGCAGTGGTTTTAACACAATCCAGGACCTTTTGTATCACCTTTCTTTATTCATAATCTAGCACTAACAGTATAATATTCTGTGTAATTGTTTCATAATAACAAATGCTAACATTTATCGAGCATTTACTTATGTTGGGAAGTAGTCTAATGATATTCCATAAGTTAGCACATTTAATTCTTGCAACCAGATGGGATAACTACCATTATCAGTTTTATTTTATAGACGGGACAATCAAGGCATAGACAAGTTAAATAAGGTAACACAGCCAGTAAGTGAATTTAGAGCCCATCTCTCAAGATTAATGGACTTAGCTTTAAGAAATACTACAGGAATAATATGGGAGTTCCTCTGTCACCTTTCCTCTCTGTAGATTTAATACAAACCCCCTCATTTTAAAACAGGTTTGACAAAATAATCTCACTATGGATCTCCTCATTCTGATTACTGGTGGACTATATCTCTAGGAAAATTGGTCTAGTTATTATATCCGTGGTTCAAACCAAAGCTTTGATTTGACCTCTCTGAAACATATTCATGCTACATTTTGATTTATTGGTTGTTTTTTTTCTCTAACAAGACCCAAACTCTGCTTTCAAAACAAGTATCTCATAGAAATAATTCCTGCATATATGATATACATTCATTCCTAAGAAGCTGGATGACAAACTGACTCAAATTTCAACTGCACTTGGGAAGCTTGTTTCTCACAGATATTCTATACTAAATCTTTTATAAAAGAAAAAAATCTCATATTTGTTACTTTTGCAAACCTATACATTATACCTATGTCAGTCTCCTCAGAAAAGATGTTAATGTTCCCAGTCTGTCACCCTAGCATTAGTAGTAATGTAACTAGGTGGCCTTTTTTAGCCTTATAAAGTCAGTAAGATCTTCGGCTAAGAGAAGAATACCTCCTCAGACTGATGGTCAGAGAAGTCCTGCAGTTTCTTCTATGAGGCTCTTCTCGGCGTCCCTTTCAGAACACAGCCATCACCATTCTCAAGTTCCTGGGGGAGTCATGAAAATGATTCACCCCTGGAGCAGAGAAAGATTTCCATCAGCCTCAGCTCTTGGGATCTCTGTCAAGAGAAAGATTCACCCCTGGAGCAGATCCACCTCTGCTTTACTTCCTCTGCTCCCTTTCCCCCAGCTGACTTACCGAGAGCATTCACCTGTAAGCTCTGAAAGTGTCCAGAACTGTGTTAATAACGGCACTAGCTACAACACTTCCCCTCACTAGAGCATGGGATTGAGTCTCACGTGAGATCCAGCACTGCAGCTACAGATGGGTACCAACCAGCACCCATGGTTTCTTTACTCCCAAATGGATCTAGTGTGCTAGGGGAACTTGGGGTCTGGGTATCTCCAAGTTGAAACACAGTTCTCTCCCTCCCAGCCAGAGAAATTCTGTCCAGCCTGACAGGGCCTGGAGAGGGGCCTAGTGGCTTGCATGCTCGAAATGGCTCTTTCCTTGCTATTTATTGATGGTGAGGCTGAGACTTAGAAATGAGCGTAAGATAAATAGTAGATTTTCAGCCTGCCGTGTACTAGATACACAGCTGCCTCTGGTGGCAGCCAAGGGGATCTTGCACTTGAAGGTTTTACATCAGGGTTTGGCACCAAAGTTACATGTGGACATCTGTAGTCTTCTGTACTCTGGCCCACATTTCCCACAAGCTCCTTGAGGAGGTGGTACATTGCCTCAAGACAAGGGTTATGTATATCAGGGACTTCTGATCAAATACTACTACCTGATTTTTCACTCAGGAGTCTACATTCCCACCATTCTGGAAAATTTATTATTTATGTTATAAATATAAGTCACCTTTTGGGTTAAAAGTTGTACTCTCTGACTTCTAAAAGTTCTAGTCAAATGCTTCTAAATAGTATAGAACATTGGATAGCTAAAAGTAGCTCATGTCTTATGCTAGAATTATTTTTTAATTGCATTCATCCAACTGGATTGATATTCTCAGTGGCTGTTGTTGTTTTAAGAGTGAAAAGTAAAAGGCAGAGATCCCAAGAGCTGAGGCTGATGGGTTCTTGCCTATATTTCTGCTGACTGATTCCAATGGGGGTAGATGTTCAGCAGCAGCAGCCTGAGGTGTTGGTTTTGTTTTTAGTTAGAAACTAAGAATATCTCCAATGGTTCCACTGATCTCCTCATGCCATCCTCAGACCATTCTTTACTTCTTAATAACACTTCTTTTTCTCCTTTCTTAGGAAGAATTGACTTTTCAGTTTAGCCCTTATGATTTGCAGAAGAAAGAATATGAAGATTTTTGCCTTTAGAGGATGAAAGATTATGAAGAGAATGTGGAATTAAAATGGATATTTTTTAATATGATATCCTTTATGAAAAATCAATATGGCTGAACAATAAGGGAGCACACCCCGTAAAGTTTCTGCAAACATATATCTACCAAACATAAATCAGAGAGAAAATATTTAAGTTAACTTTATTCAAACAGAAAAAAATATAACAGTAAAGTTCTCTCTGAGACAGAAAAAGAAACATGAAGACTCTGGGTGACTTTTGCAGCTGTTTCGGTGGTAGCTTTCCTGTCTTCCTGAGTGGGAGGAGGAGGGGGGAGGAAGAATAGGAGCAGTAGCAGAGTGGTGGCAGCAGTAGGTGCTGACATTAGAGTACTTACTGTGTGCCTGGACCTGTGCAAGGTCTTTCCATGCTTTATTTAATTCAATCCTTAAGGAAATTTCTGAGAGATAAATAATTATTGCTACTATTATTCCTACTTTGCAGATAAGAAAACTAAGACTTCACAAAATATAAGTAACTTGCCTAAGGTCACATAATTAATAAGCAGTAGGGCAAGGTTTAAACCTAGGCATTGGTCTGACCACTCAGACTCAGAATTTTAGTGTTGAAGCAGTCTCTGCATGGTCTCTATCCAATCCCTCATCTTACAGATGTAGAGCCGACACCTAGAGTATAAATGATCCAGAGCTGCAAGGCGAGTTAGTGGAAGAATATGGGTGCCCCTTACACAACACAACACAACACAACACAACACAACACAACACAACACCAATATAACAGCCCCTTCCTTGTGGGACTCCAATTCCTAGAGTAAAAGAAGAGATGCTACTGTGTATAACACCATCAAGCACACACTACACATATTGATTATGAAGTAGCATTGGGTAGACCAAGCAGCCAGGGAGTAGTGGGTTCTTCTCTCCATCTGCCCTCTTAGGTGATGTCTGGGGGCTGTGGAAGCAGAACCAGCATGCAGGGCAGTGCTGAGAGAATTCAGGAGACAGGTGAGATCAACTGAGAACAGGAATTTGAGTGGCCCAAGGAGCTGCCATCAGTAACAGCTGAGAAGTTAAGAGGCCAACACATCCAGAGCATTCAAATGCTACAGAGTGCACAGGAAATATCCAGAAATCAAACTCTGAAAACGGGCACCTGGGTGGCACATTTGATTAAGTGTCTGCTCAGGGCATGATCCCAGGGTCCTGGGATGGTGTGCCACATTGGGCTCCCTGTTCAGCGGGGAGTCTGTTTCTCCCTCTCCCTTTGCTCCTCTCCCTGCTCACGCTCTTCCCCTCCCACAAATAAATAAATAAAATATTTTTTTAAAAAACCAACAACCTGAAAACAAAGAACTGCAAGTAGAATAGCACTTTGTGAGAAGGAAAGCTAAAGTTGTACCAGTTCTAACTGGAGGATGAATGCCTGACCTCCCTACTCCAGAAAGAGGGAACATGACCACTATGCAAGTGTATATATGCCATGTTTTCCTGTCATTTTGTTATGAAACTTTTCAAACAGACAGAACAGCTGAAATAATTGTACACCATATACTGTATACTCCCACCTAAATCTGACAATGGGTGTTTTAACTACATTTGCGTTATAGCATTCTGATCCATCTCTCCATCCCTCTACCCATCCATCAATGTCTTATGTCTGATGCATGTCAAAATTGCACACATTACTATACTTCACTCTTAAACACATCAGCCTGCATACCATCAGCAAGAGCTCATATTTGTTTATAGTTCTTTTCACTTTTTGGTATAAAGCCTTCATACAGTGAAATACACAAATTTTAATTCACTTATAGTATATTAACAAATCCACACCCCTGTCTAGCCCAAACCCCTATCATGGTCTAGGACACTCTCATCAGCCCAGAAAGCACCCTTAGGCTTCCCTGTAGTCAGTACCTAGCCCCCATACCAAAGGCAACCACTGTACTGATTTTTTTTCAGATCAGTTTTGCCTATTCTAAAACTTCTCCAAAATGGAATCATGCTTTATGTGTTCTTCTTTACTCAGTATAGTCTTTTTGAGATCCATGCGTGTCTTCATGAGTACTAGAAGTCTATTCCTTCTTACTGCCAAGTAGTATCCATTGTATGTTGTATGTTACATATCACAGTTTGTCCATTCTTCTCTTGAGAACATCTCAGATATTTCCAATATTTAACTATCATGAATAAAGCTGGTATGAATATACTTATCCAAGTTTTGGGGTAGACATGTTAATTTCTCTTAGCTAGATAACTAAAAGTAAAATTTCTAGGTGGGTCACTGGATAGATGCAATGTTTAATTTTATGAGAAACTGCCAGACTTTTTTCCAAAGTAATTCTACCACTTTATACCTCTAGCAAAAATGAATGTAAGACAGTTCTGCTTGTTCCATGTCCTCACCAACCTTTGGTGTTACCGGTTTTTATAGTTTTAGCTGTTCTGGTGGCTAAAATTTTTTCACATAATTTTCTTCTTTTGTTTGTTCATTTTTGGGTTTTGTTGTTGTTTTTATTTAAATCCTGGTTAGCTAACATACAGCATAATATTAGTTTCAGCTGTACAATTTAGTGATTCAACACGTCCATACAACACCTGGTGCTCATCACAAGTATTCACATTATTTCCCATCCATTTTCCCCTCCCATAATTCAGAGGAGGGAAACAATAATTCCTTCTGTCTTCATCACTCATAATAGCATTCACTGGGCACTCTCTATGTGCCGGATGCTGTGCTAAGCACATGACCCCATTGTATGAGACTTGCCTTGATGATTAGCATTTTCTTCATGAAACTACTTAGTAACTCTGTCACAGCCATACATCAAGTCAGTGGTACCAGCTGTACTTGCCTGACTCTAAAGCCACTGGTTGTAACGTCCTCCACGATACCACATCCCAAGGCCAGTGCTAGAACAGAAAAACATTTCACATTCAGAGCTCTTGTCTCTCCTTCCTTCTGCATAACTAAGTCTCCTCCCATGAGGCATACAAACCTTTTGGTGAGTATGTGGAATAACTGGAGCAGATTCGAAACTTAATGAGAGTCCGTAGAGCCACAGCTAACCCACCTGAGCACCATGAAATATGATCAGTTCCAGGGTCCACTGCACCATTCATCCTTCTGGCCAGCCAGGTACCTCCTACTGGGCACTCGTAGGGTGCCTAATGCTATGCTAGACACAGGATTCCAGAAAAAGTAACGTGTTTCATGGAACCTAAAATGCCACTATTTTATATACTACTAAAAAAAATAAATAACATTGCTTTCTTACTATTTAGAATTTTAATTTAAACTCATTGACGGAATTATTTTTATACCTAGGGACAGTGACCCTGTGGTATAAACCTGTGCTCACCTGATCTTAATCTTTTTCTAGCACCTTTGCCATGAGAATAATTTTGAGACAGGTTAAGAAACACCTGGGTTTTACTAGCATTTACCAACCACTTTGACTTAACTCATACTTTAATTTTCTCCTTCAGTAAAGCCACAAGATACTGGAACTTAATGAATTTCTACTGAAAGGTAACATAAAATAGCTGATAAATTCATGTTTGGTGCCTTAATGACAGACCTGCACCAGGCTTGATTAATCCCAGTAGCTTCTCCTATTGCCTTAAAATTCTGTCACCTAGCCCAGGGGATGTGACAAATTCTTCTGCCTTCAGGGGTTTTTCTTGGCCTACAACAGGTAGTCCTTTTGCACGTTTCAAAAGAAGAAACATACCACAGCTTCATCTGCTTGCTTTCTTATGTATCTTTCTTAGGTACTTGAGAGCATTTGATTTTACTTTGTATAAAAATAAGAATTCCAGTTGTCTCTCTAGCAATAAATACCCAATTCCCTAATATCAAATGCATGCCCTATTGCTCTGTTTCTGTGCCTTTCTTTGTATGTAGCTTTGCAATGCTGAATCATAGAGTAATGTCTTTGAAGAATTTTTCTTGACAAGCAAAATTATTGTCTTAACCAAAAAAAAATCTCTTGAAGAATTGAGAGTGTACTGGTTAGGCCTATTCCTGAGCCCTGAGGAAGCTGGTCACCTTCTGAGCAACCTGATCTTTCTTCCAGACAAGACATATTTTAAGACAATTCTATCTTTTCTTTTAAACTCTGTTAAGTTTCTTATTATAGACTAAATTGTCTCATGTAACAGCATGAGCTTTCTAATATAGTTCTTCCATCAAGCCTGGACTTACATTTTTCTTTAAGTATTAGAAATAATTATTTCTTATAAGTATCCAACCCATTAACACATGGATCATGTACTTTGGCATGAAATGTATTGCCTTCCGAATTGTAACGAGGGAATTATTTGGTGCCTGGGAGGGATAGAACAACCCCTCATCCTCAGCCCCCTCAGAGTCCCAAAAGCTGTTCCCAAAGGAGTCTTGCAAGGTCCACATCTGACCAGTATGTGAAGCAGCAGGCGGATCACGTTCCATTCCTCCCCAGTCAAGCGCACCTCTCTCGGACTTCACAGAACCTGTCTGCACCGTGCGTCCTGCTGCAGCATGGCTTAGAAGCCAACTTTCACAAAACCTTAAAAGTTTGCAAGCAGAGGTTGTACAGACTACCACATTCTCTTATTCAAGCACAAGCAATCTGGTAGAGTCAGCCTCCACTGGAAACACAAACTGCGGCCCTGCATTTGGGTGAGGTATACTTGTTCTTATCCTGGATTACCAAGTTCTCTAAGCATGAGAATCATACTTTACCTCTCCTCCTCCTTCTAAATTTCACATCGTGTCCCTCGACAACTGTAGCAAACCCTATCCTTGCATATCCTTGACTTCAAACAGACCTATGGGCTTTGCAATACTACAAAGGAAAGGGTTTTTTGAAGACAGTTTTAAATGTCTTTTGTTAAAATTAAACTCAACAATGTACATCACTGGATTGACAAGAGGACTGTATAAAAAACAGTGAGCTTATGTGTGCTGAAAGCCAATGACACTACATCACCAGTGCCACCAGAGTCAGGTTGTCAAATGTAAAACAGACAAAAACTCATCCAGAAATGGATGAACTATGGTAAGGAACAATCCTGACTTCAGGAAGTACCACAGTTTAACCCCTCTGACCTTACGTAATCTCTGAAAAGGGTGGATTCAGCTGTCATTTCAGGAATCACTTTTACACATAAGGGACAATTATCTTTAAAATTCTCTTTTCTAAAAATGTCCAACGTCACTCAGTATCAGAGGAATACGAATCAAAACCACAATGAGATACCACCTCACACAGGTCAGAATGGCTGAAATAAACAACTCAGGAAACAACAGATGTTGGTGAGGATGAGGAGAAAGATGAACCCTCTTACACTGTCAGTGGGGATGCAAACTGGTGCAGCCACTTTGGCAAACAGTATAGAGGTTCCTCAAAAGGTTAAAAATAGAGCTACCCTATGACCCAGCAATTGCACTACTATGTATTTATCCAAAGGATACAATGATAGTGATTCGAAGCAGCACCTGCACCCCAATGTTTATAGCAGCAATGTCCACAACCACCAAACTATGGAAAGAGCCCAGATATCCATCGAAAGATGAATGGATAAAGAAAATGTGGTATATATACACAATAGAATATTACTCAACCATCAAAAAGAATGAAATCTTGCCATTTGCAATGAATGGATGGAACTAGAGAATACTATGCTAAGAGAAATAAGTCAGAGAAAGACAAATACCAGATGATTTCACTCATATGTGGAATTTAAGAAACAGATAAACATAGGGGAAAGGAAGGAAAAATAAGATGAAAACAGAGAGGGAGACAAAGCATAAGAGACTCTTAGGTATAGGCAACAAACTGAGAATTGCTGGAGGGGAGGCAGTAGGGAATGGGGTAACTGGGCGATGAGCATCAAGGAGGGCATGTGGGACCCCTGGGTGGTGCAGCAGTTTGGTGCCTGCCTTTGGCTCAGGGCGCGATCCTGGAGACCCGGGATCGAATCCCACGTCGGGCTCCCGGTGCATGGAGCCTGCTTCTCCCTCTGCCTGTGTCGCTGCGCCTCTCTCTCTCTCTGTGACTATCAAAAATAAATAAATAAAAATTAAAAAAAAAAAGGAGGGCATGTGATGTCATGAGCCCTGGGTATTATATGCAACTGATGAATCATTAAATTACCTCTGAAACTAATGAGACACCATATGCTAATTAAATTAAATATAAAATACAAAATAAAATAAATAAAATCCTCTCTTTTCTATCATACAGCTAAAATGGGAATAAGTTCAATATAGACTGAAATTTAAAGAGTAATACCAATGCACATTGCTGAAAATAACAATGGGCCTTAATTAGTTATGTTAATTTATCTAATAAGAAAGAGAGCTTTTTTTTTAATTTAAAGGATGACTTAAAATGTGATTTCTGGTCACAGACTAGAGAAGTATTGATGGTTTGCAATTCTGCAATAAAAGGATGCAAAATTCTAATTTATGAGTAGATATTTAAATATACTATCAACTACAAGCTTCTAAATAATTAAAGGAAAAACTCTTATCTAAAACAAGTAAAAGATTAGTCTTGAAAATAGAAGCACAAATAGTACCCCGAATTATAAATTCTAGGATTCAGTTTGTCTTTTCCAACTGTCAACATTAGCCTTCTTTCCATTTTTAGCCATAATATATAATGTAGCCAGACTTTCAATGCCTGAATGTATTGTAAGCATTTTGCTTTTATTAACTTACATTTTCCAAGAACACAGAGTTAAACGAGTCCCACAGATCTCATTTTATTCATAACCAAGAAGTCAGTATCAAAAGATAAAATTAGTGTCCGTGACCAAAACTATTAGATATCAGATCCACATCCCAATCTTTTGCTTATCCTATCAAACCACACTCTCTTTCCATTTTCATTTCAATTTTCTTCATTCATTTCTATTAACGTGTTCAATCAAAACGAAGTGAGTTTCTTTGATGGGGGGCCCAGAACATTAACAGCTCAAAAGCAAACCATTTCTCCTCTTTTTAGTTCCTTTATCATCTTTTCAACTTACATGAAAATCCATAGCACTAAAAGAAAAAATTTTAAAGAAAGCATGACATTTTTCAACTGTTTGATTATTCTAAAGCTTTTGCATCAGCCAGAAGATCAGGTCTTTCATAATGGATTTTCTCAAGTTACACATCTACTTCTTCCTTTGGTTTCTTGATTTTATATATCTTATATAGTGCCGATATGGGCAGCTCCAAGAAACAGTGATATTCAAGAGGATAATTGCCCAATTACCCAGAGATATTTCCTGGGCAATTAATCAAGAGAAATAATTTCTGACATTCTATTGAATTTAATGCACCATCTTACATCCTAAATAGTCAGCAAATATCTAAATTACAAAGCATGAATAGGAACTTTTCTGAGGGCTGAGAACTTGAAGTCTTAGCTTCACTGTTCTGAAACTCAGTCCACCGTTATTAAATACAGAATTCCTACTGACTTAAAAAACAGAACCGTGTAATAGCCAAAGTGCTTTTAGAAGATCAGAATTATGCCCTTGGGTTTGATTTATTATGCACAATGATAAATAACCATATAGAATAGTGAAAAGTTGGGTAAGTAAAACAGTAGCAAGGGCTATTTTGTGCTGTTTTATCCTAAGAAACATCATTTTCAGATTTCTGCAATACTATGGTCAAAAGCCTACAAAGGAGAGTTAATTATATTATTTGCAAGAAATCTGATTTCTACAAAGCACTTTATACTCTGACTGAATGTATAAGAGAAAATTATCGAAGCAATCAAATAAATTGCTAATTTCATATCCCTTTTAGTTAGAAACAATTAATGCAGTTAAAGAGTGCCATGGAAGTAAAATTGCAAATTTAAGGTTTATAATTTGGGGAATATTTTTCATTCAGCACAAAAATGATAAACTGGTCACTAAGCCCTGCCATCAAAGTTGAGACTATAATTTTGGGTTTTGTTTGTTTGTTTCTTTCACAAATAAGCAATGAAACTGCTTCAAGGGGGAGTTCCACCAAGCAGCCAAGCCCCGTGCTGTTTAAAACTGAAACTGAAATCTGAACTAAGGCAAGTCAAAGTGGAGGTACTTTGAACATTGAACATAGCACCCAAGTTTGGGCTACAGTGAGCTGGGGCCTGACTCTTGCTTGTATTAGTTTCCACTGCTACTGTAATAAATTATTACAAATTTAGTGAATTAAAATGGCGCAAATATATTATCTTGCTTTTCTGGAGGTAAGAAGTCTCGGTAGACTAAAATCAAGATGTCAATGGGGCTCGGCCTTCTGGAGGCTCTAGAAGAGAATCAATTTCCTTCTTTTTCCAGCTTCCGGAGGCTGCTCACACACTGTGGCGTTACTCCAACTGCTGCTTCTGTCATCACATCTTGCTTTTCCGCCTCCTCTTTCACTTTTGAGGACCCCTATAATTACACTGGGCCCACCTTGAGAATCCAAAATAATCTCTCCATTTCAAAAGCTGAATTTAGGGGTGCCTGGGTGGCACAGTCCGTTAGGCGTCTGACTCTTGGTTTCGGCTCAGATGGTGACCTCAAGGTACCTTTTGCCCAAACCTTTTTGCCATGTAAAGTCACATTCATGAATTCTGAGGACCGGCGTGGACGTCTCAGCCAGGGGGGCAGGGGGGCAGGGGGGCATTCTGCTGGCCACACCCGAAGAGCACTTGCTGGCTAGCAGCTGGGAGGGGGAGCCCGAAGAGGCCGCCCCGGAGCTCGGAGCACGGCGATCTGTACTCCGGGACGTGCCGGAGCAAAGGATGCCTTAATGTGCCCGCTGACCAAATGACATGGGCGATGTGAGTGAGAGAGGAATGATACGCAGGAGGTGTGAGGAGCAGCCATGCGTCAGAGCAGAGAAGCCAAATGACGCCATCTCTCAGGCAACTGGGGAAAAAGCGAGCCGTGAGCTCCATCAGTGCTCTGCCGCCGGAGAACTGGTGCTGATCCTCAGACTGCTTGCTACTGGCCTCCAATGTTGCAAAAGTACAGAAATCGAAAGTCAGCTTTTAGAAAATTGGATAGCAGTTTGACAGAGTAACTCAACGTCTGCAGAATGTGGTCATTTAAAATGTGCGTTTATATTTTTCTATGTCTTTTTATTTTCATTTTATATGTCTTTTTTCTTTCATTTTATTTTACTAGCAATTCATTTTTATTGTATATTTTCAAAACTGTCAGCCCTCAGCAGATTGGAAATAATTGGAAGCTATTGTTCCCTTTCTCTTTCTTTCACACACCCAAAAACTCTGGTTCTTCATCAAGGATGGCTTTTCAAGAAGCTCTGTGTGAGGGGAGAGTGCATGACTCACAGAAGGGAATTCTAGGTGAGAGGCCCCTACAAATATCCAAGGAATCAACTGTAAACACCTGCGAGGCCCAGGAAATTCCACACCAGCTCCAGACACTCTCCATTCATTATGAGCTTTCCTGGCTCCCTCACCCTTCCTGCCTCCTGCTCCAGCCCCAGAGGCTGGGCTAGCTAGGAGAAGGGGTTGGGGGGGGGGGGGGGGGCTCAACTTTAAATCACGCTTGGATCACTGATTATTACAAGGGACTAAACACTTTAGTTACTGAATTGAGAATGTACTTTGTGGTTTAAAATGAAAAGAGGACCGTGTTGATTGTATAACAGTGAACAGAAAATTCATGACGACTGTCCCAAGTTCTTATCCAAAGGCCAGAACAAGAACAAGCCCCGCAGAACCTTTGTAAAGGGAGAGCTGACAATAATAGAAGTCGCTTTGTGGTTTTGTCCCTCAAGTCATAATTGTTCAACCTAATAATTATGTTATTCTTAGATATAGGACAAGTCTTAATATAGAGCCAGCACTGTAATGAGTTATGGCAGGGTTTCTCAACTTCAGCAATATTGCCTATTGGGCTTGATAATTTTTTGTTGGGAGGTGGGAGGGATGTCCTGTGCATTAAGGGATGTTTAGCAGCATCCCTCATCTTTAACCCCCAGCACTCTCACCCCAAGTTGTGACAACCATGGATGTCTCCAGGTACTACTAAATGTCTGCTGGGTGGGCAAAATTGGCCCAGTTGAGAGCCACTGATATAAGATAAGCAGTAAGATTTTTTTCTTCCCCCATCCAATAATTACCTCTCTAGCAAGATCCAAAGCATCTGAAATCCCATCATTCAACATACTTATTCCCCATTGCAGGCATATTCTTTTAAATCCAAAGTCCTCTGAGAATGGACATCTAAATGTTATCAGTCATTGATACATGACTGCGAATGGGGTCATCAGATTTCTCTCTTTCACAGAATGGCCTATGTTTAATTTCCTGGTTGTCTGAAGTCAAAATGAGATGAGTAAGGCACAAAGATCTGGGAAAATCTGTTGGTTCCTTACATCCCCAAATCATCTCTTCTCCTCATCTTCTCCCCTCCCCTACTACCAATTCTCTCTTTCAGGAGTTCCACCTCTCACCTATATTTTGGCAATGAATTTTTACTATGTCCTCCAGCACCAGTTACATGTCCCTCAAACCTATCCTTCACATTGCCCTTTCTAATCATGTCATGTCCCTACTGGTAAGTCTGTAAATACCTGCCATCACCAGAGGAGAACATCCAAGCAATGTAAAAAGACATAACCCTAATTCCATCCACAGCACATAATTTCTGTCCCCCCAAGTCTTTGCCCTTGCCATTCCCCTTCTTTTTTTCTTTCCCCATCCCTTTGTTCACTGGGAAACTCCCATCGAACCCTTCTGGCTCAATTCTAGCACTTAGGTCCTTGAAAACAAGCCCTTTTCTGATTCCCTCAGCAATATTTAAGTGCTCCTTTTCCTTAATCCCAGATATTAGTAAGCATATCTGGGCAGCCCCGGTGGCTCAGCGGTTTAGCGCTGCCTTCAGCCCAGGGCGTGATCCTGGAGACCCGGATGGAGTCCCACATCAGGCCACCTGCATGGAGCCTGCTTCTCCCTCTGCCTGTGTCTCTGCCTCTCTCTTTCTCTGTGTGTGTCTCTCATGAATAAAATATTAAAAAAAAAAATAGTAAGCATATCTTTAGTGTAGCAGTTACTTCTTTGTGTTTAATAATTTTCTTAATGGATTTCTTTTTTTTCTCCACGAGACCATGAGCTCACTGAAGGTAAAAACAGTCATCTGGTTGTTTTTGTGAAGAAGCTTATGGCTTGGTTTACAGGCCCCGTGTATGTATAAGGCCTCTGCATTCCTCCCTAGTCTTATCTGGCCACACTGTTCATCTTGCTTCCAATGCTTACACCACACAGACCTCCATTCAGTTCTAATCCATCATGTTTTCTCCCACATCCAACCTCCCCATATGGCCTTTCCTGTTTGTAGTGTCCTTTCTCTTTTCCTCCCTTGCATCCTGTCCCTCTGTGAAAACTCTCATTGTCCACTTCTCAGCTAAATGTTACTTCTTCCAAGAACCTTTTTTAAAAGATTTTATTTATTTATTTATTCATGAGAGGCAGAGACATAGACAGAGGGAGAAGCAGGCTCTCCGAAGGGAGCCCGATGTGGAGTGGATCCCAGGACCCTGGGATCACGACCTGAGCCAAAGGCAGACACTCAACTGCTGAGCCACTCCAGCGTCCCTCTTCCAAGAACTTAACGTTAACTGCCAGACCAAGAGAGGCCCCTCTGTTTCTTTCTTCCAAGGAATTTTGTGCTTCTTTTTGCACCATTTTTCACTTATTACAATTGTGTTAGTGTGTCTCTCCCACCACCACACTCAGGTATAAGAAATGTGCTATTACCTTAATTTCTAAGTAAAATTCAATCTGATTCTGAACTTCCCACTCACCAGGAAGGCAGGGGGGGGGGGAGGGAATCATGTTTAGTCAAGGCTGTTGGAGGCCTCTGGAGTGCTTAAGACTCAGAGTAAGAGCATCTAGACCTTACCCCATTGTGTCCTATGCTCACTACTGAGATACTCACTGCCCAGTCTGTGGTTTATTCAAAGACAGAAGGCTCCAGTGCTTCATGCCAAGTTTTAGGGCCACATCAGGCTGAATATCATGGCACTCAGGGTTCTGTCACCCTAGTGGCACTCTATGGCCACTTCTCTCTGAGGTCCCAATGTGCTACTACCCCCAGGATTTCAACTTTTGCTCCTAGCCCTCCAAGCACCAATCTGACCCCTAATATTTGCAGGAGCCAGGCAAGAGTAAAATGGAGACTTCTGTCTCAGACATCCAAATATTTTCAAAGTCAAAAAACAAATCAACAAATTATTGAATGAATCCTATTGCTCTATGCTGACACATATATCTTCATAATCACCTAGAAGATCATATTTAAGTTAAGAATTTTTGGACTCCTCAGAGTCCCATGCTGGAGCATGGTGGCCTAGCCATAACTGGTCCCTGTCCCACACCCTCAGCTGCATTCCACACTGTGAGGGGCCTCATATGCACCCCTGTGGACTCTCTAGCCTGCAGAACCAAGCTGTATCTACATCCTTGCAAGTGCCACCGTTTGGTTACTTTTTGGGCCCACAGGTGTTTAACTGATGGCATAATGGATGGACCTGAAGAGGCTTCAGAGGGTGAGGCTGTGTGGATTGAGACTTTTGGATTACAAGCACCCAGAATGCAGTCTACAGAAGAGGACTCAGGGTCCAGGTGGGCATATTCCCTTAGTTCCCCCAGACTCTTTGTCCTGGCAAGATAAGAGTATCTGAACAAAGGCCAGAGCAGAGCCCTGTAAAGCATGGAGCCCAAAGCAAAGGCCTCTCTTACCTGGATCTGAGGGTAATCTTGAGATCAGATACTCAGGCCTGGCTGGGACTACCTCATAGGTACACAACAATAAAAGGCAGCACCAGAAAATAAACTTGTTCTATATGCTAACTCAACTAAGAGTTCTACTATCCATACTAATAATTCAATTATTACTGCTATGTGGAAGCCAAGTGAAAGGTCTATCAAAATATTGCTACACTAATAAATAAAAACCTGAAATCTTATAAAAATATATTAATGGCCTGAGGCACGTGGGTGTCTCAGTCAGTTAAGTGTCTGCCTTCAGCTTGGGTCATGATCCTGGGGTCCTGGGATCGAGCCCCACGTCAGGCTCGCCGCTCAACTGGGAGTCTTCTTCTCCTTCTACCCCTCCCCCAGCTCATGCTCTCTCTCTCTCTCTCTCTCTCTCTCTCTCTCTCACTCTCTCTCTCCTTCTCTCTCTCAAATAAATAACCTTTTTTAAAATGCCAAAAAAATATTAAGAGTCCTATGAAAAAAATGTATTCTAGAATGAAATGTTAGAAATAGTTTTAAGCAAACCTTTTTCTTTATTTTTTTAAAGATTTATTTATTTATGAGAAACAGAGAGAGAGTCAAAGACACAGGCAGAGGAGAAGCAGGCTCCCCACAGAGAGCCTGATGTGGGATTTGATCCAAGGATCCAGGATCACACCGTGAGCCCAAGGCAGACACTCAACCACTGAGCCACCAGGCGTCCCCAACCTTTTTCTTTAATGTAGAACTTCTCAGAGGCTTTAGTATAAGAATGTGGTCTGTGAACCCCCAGAGAGGCTAATAAAGTAGACAATATTCCCCAAACGTATATGGATGTATGTGTGTGTGTGTGGCACGTACACACACCTATGCCTGTACACACATGCATGATATTGCTTTTAGCACAAGAATTCTGATAATACTATCAACCAAATAAAACAAAATCTCGTATCAGTCAGAGTTCTTGAATGCAAGTGATAGATCTAGTTTAAAAAATAAAGAAATTACGTGGAAGATTACCAAGAGAGTCTTCAAGGGCCAGGCTGGAAAACCAAGCAGTCTGAGAAGTAGAAACCACAGGAGGGAGACCCAATCTTTATACTGCTAACAGGGAAATATATTAATTCCCAATCGTTTCCACTTCCTATTTCATAGGGATATTCTCACAAGTAATAGTGAAGACATAAAACCAAGATGTAAAAGAATATGATCCTAATTCTATTAAAAAGAAAGAGCAATGTACAGAAACAGTTTCAAAAGAAAATAGAACAAAATGTTAACAGTGTTTTTTTCTGAGTGATAGTTACAGATAATTTTTATTTTATTTATGTACATAAATCACATTTGCAATTATAAAAATAAAGGTTTTTAAAATTACTTTTTCAAGTCTAAAGGAAAATGATCGCCAATGCCAAAAATTCTGTGACAAAGTCCACATTCAGTTTTCAAATTCCTCCTGAGTTCATAAATTTTGATAATGAGTTTTCCTAATTATTAGATGATCATTTTAAGTTCCATATTATCCGAGGAGTTTGGATGCAATAAAAAATTTTAAAGCTCTTTCTTGCCTTTTACATGAGCAAGTAGGCCATTATATAGAAATCACAATTTCAGTAAATTATTGGTATTAGTATGCAAAATCCCTGCTGTCAGTAATTAGTATAGACACCACTAGTTGATGGTTTGGGGAGGATCTTGTAAGAAGGAACTCTAGGTAATGCTTGCACATAACTTCAGATAAGACCACTTCACAGATAATTTCACTTTTTCAAAACAAAGTTAGCTCTTTATTAATATAGCAACATAAATATTAATAAATTTATTTTTTATTAAAAGGAAATCAGGATTCACAAAACAAAACCTCACAACACTATCCTAAATAACACCAGGCAAAAATGAAATAAAAACAGAAATTATAATCCATTATTTTAAAATAGCAACAATTAGGAGACTACATACCAAAACTTTGAGATGCAGTCAAAGCTGCTTTCACAGTTAAATTTATAGCCTATGTGTCCTATTATTAAATAAGAAAAAAATAAATGAATTACATCATCAATTACAAAGAAACATTCAGGAAACAAAATAAACTTAAGAAAAGAGCAAAGAAGGAATTAGGGAAAAGTAGAAGTTACATTAGTAATATAAAAATAGACAAAATAGGATTTATGAAATAAGTGCTGTTCCTTTAAAAGACTGGCAAGTCTAATAAAAGAAAGAAAAAAAATGCAACCAAAAAATTAGAAATGAGAAAGGAGCTGTAACTATAAATATAGAGAAAAATACTTTTAATTATAAGATAATTATATGTAAAAGTCTGCTAATACATTTTAAAATTCTATGAAACTGCATGATTTTCTTTTAAAATATTATCTTTTAAAATGATACCCAAGAAAAAAAAATTAATAAAATGATACCCAAGAAATAGTAGTTAACCTGTCTAGACCAAAGTCATAGAAGAAAACTTTAATGTTTTCAGAGATTAATCTCCCATTCACCTGCCCTGAAAAAAAGCTTGGAGCCTAAACAGTGCTATGAATGAGTTCCTCCAAATCCTCAAAAAATAAGCTATTCCTATAATCTATACTAATCTAGAGCATAGAATATGATTTTTTGAATCTTATAGAAATAGAATTTAAAAATGTAAAAAAATAGAGTAAAACTACCATTTAATCTTATTCATGAATATAAATGCAATTATCCTACATAAAATGGAAGGAACTGAATTCAACATTGTTATATTATATTGAAAGAGGAAAAGACCCACCATGATGAAATAGGATGCACCTCATGCAGAAATAATCCAACAATGAGAAATCTATTAATATGATTTATTGTAATAATAGGTCAAGGAAGTAAAACCATATAATCATATCTAGTTTCCCAGAATATATTTAATTCAACAATTTCCAAAAAAATGTTTAGTGTATGTGAAATTGGAAACCACTTCCTTAACCAGATGGAGACGTCTATTTTGGGACAATAGCTAATATTAAAAGCTGGTGACCTTCCTCAAAAGTCAGGAATAAGAGCAAAATTAATGCTATTGCTTACTTAATATATGAGGTATAAATATTGTAAGGGAAGAGGGAAAATTATCATTAATTACACTTCAAATGATTGTCTACTTAGAAGAGAATCAACTAGGGGGACTAATGGAGGAGTTCAGAAAAGTTACCAAAAAATCCATAGCTTGAGCCTACAAGGAGCAACCAGTTATAAAACATAATGAGAAAGTGATCCCCCCCCCAAAAAAAGAAAGTGATCCCAACAAAGATATGGCAATAACTAATAATATAATTAACAAAAAATATGCAGGACCACAAAATTACTGAGGAAGATACAGGAAGCCTTCAACAACCTTGACATATGACAAATTCCTGAATTGGAAAATTAATATTACAAAGATGGCAACTCTCCTCCAGTTAATTTATAACATTGAAGCAATTCTAAATAAAATGCCAATAGGACTTCTTTTGGAACTTGACTGAAATATAACTAAAGTTTATCTGAAAGAATAAATGGACAAATGTAGCTGAAAATATTTTGAAAAAGAAGAGTAATGCTTGCCCCAGAATAATGTTTGCCCTATTAAAAAGTTAATCACATTATTATGTGGCATTATTATAAGGCAAATTATAAAATGACAGTAATTAAAATAGCATGGTTCAGGAATAGAGAATGATACCAATCAACCAACAAACAATAAATCCAGAAAGCACTCCAAGTATATGTAAGAATTTAATATTTGGCAAATGTGGTTTAAAACAGCAGAAGAGGGAATTTTCAATAAATGATGATGCAACAACTAAATAAATATTTAGAGCCTTAATCACATCTATATCAAAAATAAATTCCATTTGGAGTAAAGATTTAAATCTTAAAAATTAAAAGAAAAACATAAACAAATATTTATATAACATTGAGATGGAGAAGACTTTTTAAAACATATCACCAAAAGCAGAAATCATGAAAGAAAATAGGTTTATCTAAATGGAAAATGTAATATTTTTATATATCAAAGACATCATGAATTAAATTGGTACATATATGACATGGGGCAAAATGTCTGCAGCATATAGAACAAATGGCTGATGGTTTTAACATATAAAGAGTTCTTATAAATCAATAAAAAGCGAACTCCCAACAGAAAATTAGCAAATGTGTTTATTCATTCCTTCAACAGGTATTCATTGTGCATCTAATATGTGCCAAGTATTGTGCTAGGGGGTAGAAATACAATGTTAAAGAATCTAGACATCCAGACACAGTCTCTTCCCTCATTCATCCCGGTATGAGAAACAGGCACACACATAAAATGTAAATAAACAAATAAATAAAGCTACAAATTGAGATAAGGGATTGAGTAATGAAGGAAACCAAGAACCAAGACAGCAAATGGGAAAAGAGTGGTGAGGACTGTTTTCAAACAATGCTCTGGGCAGGCCTTTCTTAAGATGTATTTAAGCATTACATAAAGGATACCCAAGAGAGCAGCTTAAGCAGAGATAACATTTACCAAGCCCCTGAGGTGCAGAAAAGATCTCGGCATGTTGGAGGAACCAGTGTGGCTGCATCATAGTGAGCAATAGAGAGGTGAGCATGGATGGGAATGGAGAGAACAATAAGTGTCAATTTGTATAGGACTGTGCAAGCCATGGTAGAGGGGTTAGATTTTTATCCTATGAGCAACAATTTACTCAATTCTATTTATGATCATTGTTGCCACCGTATCAAGAATGTACTGAAGTGGGTCATGAGTCAAGAGTAGATTCGGGGGTTGTGATGGTAATCAAGGGAGAAAAATATTCATCAGGATTAAGTGATAGCTTAATTGAAATTGCAAAGCAGCATACAGATTAAAGGTATACTTTGGAGATAAAACTGATAGATTATGCTGGTCTATTTGATATAAGAAAAAGAGGTCATCAAAAGGATCAAGGATGATTCTTAGGTTTCTAGCTTAGGCAATTGGTTAAGATGGTGGTGCTATTTACTATAATAGAGAAGATGGAGGAAATAGGTTTGGGATAAGAATGAGGAATTAGATTTGGGACATGTTATGTTTGAAAGATCTGACTCATCCAAGGGAAGATATTAAGCAAGCACATTAGATATGTGAGTCTAGAACTTAAAGGTCAAGGTAGGAAACAAATTTGAAACCCTTTAGCATAAAGATGGTACTTAAATCCATGGAGATTGAAGACTGTCATGGGGGAAGAACATAGGAAAAAAAGAGGGACCTGACTCCTCAAAGGTAGGCAGAAGGAATATAACACTGATCAGTGAAGGAGGAGGAAGACCAGGAAAGAACAGTGTCTTGGGTATGAAGAGAGAGCTTTCAAGAGGAGAGAGTGGTGAAGGTGAGGACAGAAAAGTATCCTCTTGGATAGGGTAATATGGAGGTGACTGGTGACCTTAAGGACATTTTCAGTGCTGGTGGTGGCAGGGGAGTCAGAGTGTGAAGAAAAGTAATTGCAAGATGGGAAAATGAAGACAGTATATAACTCCACAGAGAAGTTTAGTTATGAAGGAGAGCTGAGAAATGGCCAATAGATGGGAAAGTGGTTTAGATGCAGGGACACCGGAATATGTCCACAGGTTGATGAGAATGATCCATTCAAAACAGAGACTGGTGATGCAGAAGAGTGAAAGGGGGAAACCTAAGGAGGAACTCCTCAGAAAGGCGACAGGGGATGGGATCCAGAGCATAAGAGGAAGGGCTGGCCTTTGAAACATCCTCCATAGTCAGCAAAAGGAAGGAGATGATTACCAGGTTAGTTGGGTTGGGGTGGGGAGGAGAGGTCTGGTGGTGGAAGGATGAAGAAGTTTTTATGTAATAGCTCCTATTTTCCAAGGGAATTTTGAAGTAAACAGGTATGAGGGGATCAGAAAAATATGGGGAGAGATGAAAGGGTTTATCAGTTTTAGTGGGAAACTGAGACTCTAACAGGAACAATAGCAGCAATCTGAGGTTGGAAATAACAAGTTGAAAGCGAAACTAATTGACTGCACTGTGTGAATTTCTTGAAGAGAATGTTCAATCGTCCCCACAGATAGTAAAGTTTTATCCAGAGTTGGGATTTTACCAGGAAAGTCAATTGAAAGAAATTGAGGCTCAAGACCGCTGAGAGCACTGTATTTCAAGGATGATTACCATGATGGACCTACAATGTCTAGACTAGTCAAGGAAGAAGTGAATCTAAAACAGAGGCTGATGGGGGCGGGGGGAGATGGGGGAAGGAGGATAATGGATTATCTGTCAGTCAACAAGGGATCCGGAAGGATAGGAAGATGGTGATTGGAGTGGAATGTCTGATAATGTGTTAGTTCGGGTCCTTCTAGAAGCAGACACCAAGGCAGGGTTCAGCTTGCAAGAGTTTTATTAAGGGAACATCTGTGAAGGAAAAACAAAGAAACGGGGAGAGGGAGGCGGAGGCCATCACACCATAATGCAAGTCTGACACCAAGGAAAGGAAGGGGGCGCGGGCTGAGCAAGGAGAGCCTCAGACTACATGCAGCAGTTCTAAGAAAGTTTGGGCCAGGCTGCCGGGCGGCCCACGCACACCGCTCCGCTCCTCGCTCCGAGTCCGGCACGTGCCACCGCGGGGCTGGGGGTAGCCCGGGAGCAGCGCGGCCTCGGCCTCGGCCTCGCCGCGGACTGAGCGCACCTCCTGGGAAGGCAACTTAGAGCCATGGGGGCGAGGGCGGATTCAGAAGGACAGAAACGGTCCTTGGAGGCGAAGCGAGCTACCAGGAGGGGGCTGGATGTTGGGAGTTCAAGTTCAGCCACAGTTATGCATCACACACTCCAGACTGCGTCGACGACCCCGTAGCCACTGGGGATCTGTACACTGATTAAAACGGTCTTCTGGCAGCCGGGGGGGGGAGGGGGGGGGGCAGCTTGCTGACACAGGATTGAGGCCCAGACGACCCGGGCGGTGGCTAGTCTACGAAGAACTCATGATGAAAGAGACTGCCTAGGAAGCTGGGAAGTTACGAGGAGGGAAGAGGAGGCCACCGGCCTGTGACAAGATTCTCCAGGAAGCCGGGCTGGGGCAGGCAGGATGAGGAGGTGAGCTCGGAGAGCCGACTCGCCGGCCCTAAGGCACACGGGCCTCCCGAGGCGCCGCGCGGGCAGGCGCTCCGGCTGCACCCGCTTCGCCGCAGCGACGGGCTGAGGGCGGTGCGCGCGGCCGCCCACGCGGGGCTCGCCGCGGGCGGGGAGGAAGGCGGGCCGCGGCGGGCGCCGGAGGCACTCGGGCTGCGGCGGGGCGCTGGCGTAGTCCCGCCGGCGGCCGGGCGGCGGCGCTCAGGGGCCTGAGGCGGGCTCAGGGCGGCGCGGGCCTGCCGAGGCCGCGGGCGGCGTGCTGGCGCTCCCGGGCGGCGCCCCCGCGGAGCTTGGCGCGGCAGCTGGCGGCGGCCTGGCGCGTGGTGACGGCGCCCGCGGGCGGGCAGCGGCTCCCCGGGGCGGCCGGGCGCAGGGCGGCGGCGCTGCGGGGCGACGGCTTCCCGAGGCTTCGGCCCGCACGGGCGGCAGCGGTCCCCATGGAGAAAGACAAAGACACGCCGGTTAGAAACGGGACCCACGCGCCGGCTGCTCCCGGCCAAGCCGGGACACGCAACCCCCCCGTCAGCGCGCTGCCGCCTCCGCCCAACAGGTTGTCCCACGGCCCCGGCCCCGGGGGAACCAGCGTCCGGCTGAAGCCTCTCCCAGGTTCGGGCAATGTAAGGAAAGAGGAAAGGTATCAAAACCCTGATGTAAAAAAAAAAAAAAAAACACACACACACACACACACAAAACCTGACGTTTTCTTCACACTCCGGCCCTGCGATTCTAGCTTTAAAATTTTCCCGTAAGGAATAATTATGAATACATACAAAATTTCCATACAGAGTGTTCAGTTCAGTATCTATAACAGAAAACAACAAAAACAAAAGGCAAAAAAAAAAAAAAAAATAGAGGAAAAAAAACTGGAAATAGCCTATATCCAACAGTAAGGTGTGGGTTACAGTCTTTTTCTTATAGTGGATATTAGCCTGCTATTAAAATAACGCTGGGGAATAATACCTAATCATATGGAAAATCATCAGTTTTCATCCCCATTTGTAGTGTGTGTGGAGGGATGTGTACTTCCTTATACGTGGACATACACAACACACCACAGATGTATTTTACACAGATGTGTAAAATAATGGGAGAGAAACACCCCAAAATGTTAGTCATCTCCAGGTGATGAGGCCGCAGGTAATCTTGAACTATTTCCCAAATTGTATACAATAAGCACATTTTATTTTTATGATAAAAACAAGTTAATTTAATAAAATTTTACTCCATTCTTATGGATCCATTCTGTCTCGCAATTCAAATTTATGAAAATAATCATATTGTTTAGCAAACTGGTGGGCATCAGATTTTAAGAATGATGGATGATGCCCAGAAGTATTTTTTCTTGAAAGGTTCTGAGTAAATCAGAGTATTACAAAGCAGTTTATCCCTTAAATATTCTGGTCTTTTGTGAAGTTATACCTTATTTTACAGTAGTAATCATTTCTACTTCAGACAAAAATTGGGGGCAAGGAAGTTTTCTGGGCTTTTAACAAACTTAATTTGATTTATGATCGCCACAGACTTGGGGACACAAAGTTTACTAAAAACAAAAAATATATATGTTTTTGGAAATGTTTTATACAATACCAATGTTTTAACAATGTATTCAACAATTTTCTCTTTAACTTAAAAGAACCTAGTGGGAGCAAAACTAAAATGTTACAATGAACTAGAGTCAAACATCCTGGTCTTTCAAGAGAACACGTTAACATTTTTAGCAGTTAATTAATCCTTAGTAAGTCTGTTTTGCCAAACCTTGTCCCAGGAAAATGCATAAAGATGACCATAAAATTATACTGATATAATGTAGGGGTAGGACGCCGGGCACTATTGTTAAATTGATAGAAAGTCTGTAAGTTCCAATGATATTTTAAGCCAAAGTGACCTCAGAGTTGTCGGGTTGATTTTACTTAATGATGGAACAAACCCAAGGTTAGCTGTTCATCAGAATATTGCTTAAATAGGGGCGCCTGGGTGGCTCAGTCAATTGAGCGGCTGCCTTCTGCTCAGGTCATGATCCTTCGGTCCTGGGATCAAGCCCCACATGGGGCTCCTGGCTCAGCGGGGAATCTGTTTCTCCCTCTCCCTCTGCTCCTCTGCCTGCTTATGTTCACGTTCTCTCTCAAATAAATAAAATCTTAAAAAAAAAAAAAGAATATTGCTTAAATATATGATGACCTAATCATCCACACCGTCCTGCAAGTTTCCCTGTTTCTGAAGGGACTAGATAAAATCATCATATCTAGAGGCACACCTCTAGTAAATATTCATCAGAAATGAAATTTACAGGGAACAAATCCTAAGAGGCCAAAAGTTTGTATTAACTCATCACTCCTGCACAAAAAGAAGGTTGGTTGTCTGAGGTGTTTATAAAGCATTCTCTCTCCAAAAACCTTATTTTTCCACCAAATAAGTTATAACATAAACAGGATTAAATACAGATAAAACAGAGGAGCATTTATTTTTCGTGCTGTAGTCCAACTTTCAATATCCATTCAGTGAGTGATTCAATTTAATTTGACATTTTTGAGTACCTATTGTCTCAGGCACTGTGCTTACACTACTAAAACCAAAAAACAAAACAAAACAAAAAAGGGTAACAGGGGGTTCCTACCTTTGAGAAGCTCTATCTAGAAAATTACCTTCAGATTATTAGGCTAACTCAGACCCTGGAGCTAATCTAAATCCCTAAATCACCCCTCAGTCCTGCCAAAGCTTTCCTTCTCACATTCTTTACATGAGCTAATTTCCTGTCATTCCTTTGCTCAGATTCATCAATAGCATCCCACTATCTCCACACTAGCTAAATTATTAATTCTTAATCTTTCAGGGGAGTCAAAGACCAGTCTGAGATTCTGATTAAAGATAACAGACTTTGTCCTCCAGAAACATGCACACAAATGCATATACCATATCCTTTATTTCACTGTACTGGAAACAGATTTCCTGAACATATGCAATATATTAAAAAAAACAATATTTATAAAGGATTATGCCTCCCTCACATTGTTATTTTTCATAAAAGAAAAATGGTGCCTTCCTGAAGAAAATTCATTTAAAAAATTCTAACTGCTCAAGTAAAGTAAATCTCAATGAGATCTGGCTTATTGATATGAAATTGTGATACGGTCTTTGACACAGTAACACGTACATCTTCTTCGATAATCAACGGCAACTTTTTTTCTCCACGGTAACAGTACTGAAATCTTTGACTCACAAAGATACACAGAACCAAAGCAGAATTCCACAGAATGCTTTGTCAGTTTGAGGTAGCCTCTGTACTGGAACACTAAATTCCTACAAGACTTTCAAGCTAGAGTCAAGTAACATTATTTCCTCTGCTTTCACATTCAATTAAGACCTCTAGAAAGGCAGCAAACCTTTGTCTAGTAGAGAAAAAAACATCATATTCTGTTCCTCTTTCTTGGTAATACCTCTTGGAAAGGTGATGACAGCAGCTGATATAGAAAGTAATGAGACACAATGACACGTGGCTATCCTTCCCTCATCAAAGCAGGAAAGCCATGATGTATACCTGACATGACTGGCTCACATCTGCCCTCAGAGGACTATCATTTTTTTTCTTCCATTTGAATATTAGATAGATAGAGAATTATTTTGAAAATGTTGACAGTCTTTCCAAATTTCCAAAAAGTGTCCTAAAGTGGAATTCTTCTTTGATGTGAAGCTTGATGCACTGAGAGGCATCAATAGTTTCATCCAGTTGCATGCTGAACACCCACGTCTTTCTAATTCTGAAGATATCTGACATAATTGACTGCCTCAATTCTCTTTCATGGACTGTATTTTAAGGAACTTTGCACCAAACTACTGGACTCTCCACTTCCCTAACATACACTATTATTTCTCACCTCCATGCCTTTGTGCTTGGCATTTCACCCATCAAAAAATGTCTTCTCCCTCCTTTCATCTATTCAAACACTACCCATCCCTCAAGACCCAGACCAAAGCCACTCCTGACAAGGTTTCCCTGATTGTCTCCGTCTGAAATGATCTTTCCATTTTCTGAACTCCCACAACAGTTGAGACCACCAGCTTCAAAAATGCACCATTACCTATATTTTCACAAATACCAGAAAGAGCTATGGCCACGTTTCTACCATTTTCCTAAATCTCTTTTGCCACCCTTAAAAGAATAACTAGGTGGATGAAGAGGGAGGCTGACAATGCTTGTCACTAGAGTGACCAACTGATTCATCTGAATTATTCCTTTCCATGCTTATTTTCATACAAAAAGTTTATGTGCCAACTGTGTATTTGTCATATCTGTAATACCATCGTTGACTGTTGAATACACTATCATCATACATCTACTTCTGGGGTTTTCAATCATTGCCTCTCAATTCCATGGCCATCCTGGTATTGAGAGGCAATCCTGCCTCTCAATTCCATAGCAATGCTGCTACCATTTTCAAAATAACTTTACATTCTAGAAGAAAGAATTTAAGCAGATCTTGAAATGAAGGTAAGCATGATTATATGGAAAGGGCTGTAACTGACATCATCTGTTCAAATAAGATATAAAATTATATATATTCTAGAGCTGAGCAGTAACTTGAAGATGATCTTTTTCAATAGAGTCACATTGCAGATGGAAAACTGTGGAGAATGAGGTATTTTGGAGCAAAAAACCAAAATTTGCAAAGAATCAAAGTCTCAAAAACAAAATGGTAACAAAATCATTCAGAGCCAGAAAGGTTTGTCCTAATTAGTTCATGGATTCATCATTAAGGATAAGTGAAATTAAGGAGTTAAAAAGAATTAAATAATAAAGAATGAAAATAACTCAAAATGTGAAAGATGAAACAGATCAGTCATCTAAAGAAATGACCCAAAGACTGTCTTTGACGCTACAAGTATTAAGGTGACCTGAACTCAACACCACTTATTTTTATCAATATTTTAATCATTTAATTACTGTATGCCAGGCACACAGTAATTTTATTTTAATTTTGGACTAAGTATTTTACAGATGTGAATGCAATTTTATTAAACTGTAATGGGAAGAAATTGCTAAAGGAGATCATCTATAGTAACTATGTTACGAAAAAATCAAGAACTCAAAAGCTGGCCATCTGTCTGCAGCCTGATCTAGTAAAAAGGATGTTCTGAGAATTGAAGAACATCTGGTCTGAGTGGCAAATATATTCCCTGGGAAAGATGAATGCATTATACTACCAGAACTTGCTGATTTTGGTCACTGAGAACTGATTTGATGCTCATCAAGCAATCTTCTAATTATAATTTAGTAGATTGTAGATTTGCCTATTTGAAGAAAATACCCTGAGCCATAAACATGAGAAGCCAGTATGCCTGGTATCTCTCATTGCAAATTTTAAAACTAGCATTGTGGAATTTACACACCAGTATCTAGAAGGCTGGTTAGAATAACACAGTTCTCTAGTACCCAGTCACCTTGCCAGATCAACCAATCATCAAGGCCAGCCTTAGAAAGTAATGGCCATGTCAAAGTTACCTATGAGACCTGGCAGAGAGGTTAGCCTACCCTATCTTGTTCACTACCTTCAAATTACAATACCATGATTTCAAACACACACGTAAACATATACACATCCATGCAGAGCATGTTCACACACACACACACGAACCAATTAGGAATGAAAATGATGGAAAAGGGGGGAAGAAAATATAGTGTTTCTCAAGGCTCCAGGGCACCACCTTGTGAATTTAGAGCTTAGTTTTTACAGCAGAGAAGGCTGGAGATTTTTAATGGCACCAGTATTTGTTTCACTTATTAAAGGAAATTAGTCACCTACACACACACACAAACACACACACTCACACACACACAAATTCAAGTAGAAGTAGAATTGGGACATATAAACTTACATCAAAGAGTAAATATCAAAACAAAACATTTCCTGTGTCTCACATAATATGTGGTTACTTAAGGGTTTCGTTTTTGTTTGGGGTGCAGGGTGCATTGTCAGTTTTTGTTTTCTTATAACATCTGCATAGGAGAGACACCTACAAATTATAGCAAGGTTCTAACATGACTTATCACAATTTCTGACAAGACTTTAGTTCTCAATTTTACAGCAAGAATTCCAAAGTCAGAATCCAATAGAACAGTAGAACCCTATATCCAGGGTTGAGGTTAACATACATATAAAGCTACACTAATACTATAAGCCTGAAAGATATGATCTTACTTGTTCTACTACTGAATTTTAACTATTGGGAAAGTATTATGAAAATATACTTTTAGTGCGATTAACTTTTTTCCAATCGGTAATGGAGTTATAATTAATCCCATTTTCAAACAGAACTACTCAGTAAGTAATACATTGAGAAGTACTGCCATCTTTGGGAGAATGTAGTATTACTGTCTATCTAAAGTAAAATTCAAATATAAATACTTAACCTCTATAAATCCTATCATGGACATTTGGCATGGGACACATATTTTTAATGGATTTGCCTTCTGTGATATAGTTTGGTCCAAAAGATCTAAAATTATCTAAAATAAAAGATCTTTAGAAAGATCTAAAATTCTTTAGATCCATTAATCTCTGAAAGATAAAGCAATAATTGCATTGATAACAGATACAGGTTAGCCAAATAAACCCAAAATAATCGATTAAGGATACATTTTTATACAGATGATGATGAGTCATATCAAGAAGATTAAAACACAATCTGTTTTGAGAAACAAATGAAAAACTATTTGTTATTTGCATATATGAGGTTGGAGATTTGAAAATTTAGAAAATGGGTGCCTGGTTGGCTCAGTCAGATCAAGTGTGACTCTTGATCTTGAGGTTGTGAGTTTGAGCCCCACACTGGTTGTAGATTACTTAAAAATAAAATCTTTTTAAAAAACGGTATTTAAAAATTTAGAAATACTTGTGGTTTGATATTAAAACATCATTGCTTTTTACTGGCACTGAGAAATTAAAACTGTTTTGTACATACCGAAGATTTTTACACAAATCTAAAGGTAAATCATTTCCCTGAAAATTTTACCTGGCATTTCTTTCTCAAATGGAAAAGAAAATAACCCAATCAGCTATTTTTGGTTACTAGCAGTAATAATTATTATATATATTTCACTTTTTATTAAACTTCAATATTTATCATAAAATAAATGAGTGACCATGATCTCTTTCTGAAAGCAATGTGAAATACTACATTATGGTCACATGAAGAATTCAGTATATACTAGAAACAAAGAATAATTTAACACTTGGTCCTGAACAAAAACTGGTGGTTTAAATAACAGTATAGTAAAATGAAAGTTCACAGGCCAAAGAATAAAAATATCTGGGTTCTACAAAGTTCATACATACTGCTATGTAGGGGGAAAAATTGGGGAAAAAAACTCCACAAGGCACAGAATGGTGTAAAAATATGCTACTATTTGCATAAAGGGGAATGTATACATTTATATGTTTATATAGACATAGAACAGTTCTTGAAAGCCCAAGAAACTGGTAACTTGGCTCTGAGATAGAGAATGAGGGAACAGACAGATGGGATAGGAAGAAAACTTACCTTTCACAGAACACTTCATCGTACTGTTTTTTGTTTTTTTTTTTACGTGTATATGTTATTACCTACTAAAATAATCTTTAAGAGATAGCTGGTCTCTATTCCTGACTTCTTAACTACATGTGAGCCCTGGTGCAATCACTTAACTTTCTCCACTTTAAAATGAGGCTCTATTAACTCTCTAGAGTTCCCATCTGCAATTCAACAGAATTATGGCTCAAAGGATGGCATATACAAAATGCCAGGTGGCTAAAAAAAATTACTATTGGACTTGCTTTGCAGGGACTTATATACATGATATTATAATTATTTACATTTCTACCTGCTCTAAGAAAAAAAAAAGCACCATAGCAAGCAAATGAGTCTGGGAATAAAATTGGTGCTTGGCAACTCAACAGTGTTTCTCTTTGTTTCTGGTTAATCTTCCTTCTTTACACATTTAAACTAGTGCTTACAAGATACCGACTCCCAGAATATATTTTGATAAATGAATAAATATTAAGAATAATTGTAAAAAGGTAGAATTTGGGGAAGCCCGGGTGGGTCAGCGGTTTAGCGCCGCCTTCAGCCCAGGGCCTGCTCCTGGAGACCCAGGATTGAGTCCCACGTCCGGCTCCCCACATGCAGTCTGCTTCTCCCTCTGCCTGTGTCTCTGCCTCTGTGTGTGTGTGTGTGTGCCTCTCATGAATAAATAAAATCTTTAAAAAAAAATAGTAGAATTTTTGTGGTACAGTTTAAAAATGAATCCTGAGATGTGAAAAAAAGCTGAAAAATCACCCTCTAGTCTCATAAAATTAGCCCAAGAATCTCCTAAAATCATTCATGATCTTCATGAACACTAGATACTAACAGAACTAGAGTAGGCAAGAGGAGAGAGAGCAACAGAAAGGTTAGGCCAAAGGAAGACATGAAGAGGACCCTGAAAAGAAAGAAACCCAAACTGACATCTGGAGAACAGAGAACAGGAAAAGACCTGGTGATCCATTTATTCATGATGATACTGCACTTCAAAGAGCTTAGAGTCTAGTCACGGGGACAGTCTAGTTAAATAATAATGAAACAATAACACAAAGGATGAGCGTGAAAAATAAGAGGTTAGGTAAATGTGAGTTCATCAGAGGAAGAGCTTCAAACACGGGTTGGGGCTCTCAAGAACAGATTCATAAAAGAAATAGGATTTTGAAATCTGAGTGATAAGCAAAATGATGGTGGTAGCATGGGCTAAATAAAGTCAGCAAGGAAAGTCAGTGCTGGTAGCAGGATGATGAATTTAGTTTTAGTCACAGTTTGATTTTAAATAATAACTTTACAAAACCTGTTAGAAATTATTTTCAAATACTTGGTTGCCAAATTTCCTTCACAGACTACACAGGAGTGATGACAGGCTAGTATGCTATCAAAAGTGACTAAACAGGCTCAAATACAAGATCAATATGCATCTAGATGTAAGTTTTAATAGAGCAGGTTTTGGATATGAGATAATCACACTTCCACAGGATGTTTGGCAAACCTCTTCCAGTATGTTCTTGCAAGTACCTAGCATCATTTCCTATCACAACCTTCATACTCAGGAGTCAGCTCCACCCAAGATACACAAAACCAGGAAATCAAGAGGTGCCAGTTTTACTTTTCCATTGATTAAGTTCTGTGAACCGGGTCTAGGTGATGTAATAGACTGCTGTGGATTTTACTACATAAGAAAGAATGTCAAAACAAAATAAATCAAAAAACCACCCTCTATCTCTCAGTGATTTGCTAAAGCTAAAAGAATAATAAGCACTTAATAAATGTTGGCATAATACATAATATAAATTCAAGATACTCACTATCTTATGGGTAAAGAATCTGTGTGTGTTATTGGTAACATGGTAAATCTTTTAAGAAATTTCTAAGCAAAATTTCTGAAATGGTGGCACAGGATAAGAAAGAATACCAACAAATATAAAGAAGGTTGTTAAGTCCTCAATGCAGAAAATATATATTCTAAAATTCTACTCTTCATTTTTTTTACAATCCTTCAAGTGCTTAAATACACAAATTACCTTTATTCAATAATCTCTTAGTGACTTAATGAAGTGAGAATGGGTATATAAAGGCTTGCCAGGAAAAAAAAAATCAATGTTTAAAAACAAATTTATTTAGAAAAGAAGATTTGAAACAAGTATTAGTTAAAAGTTTATGATTTATTTTTTTTAATATTTTATTTATTTATTCATGAGAGACAGAGAGAGGCAGAGGGAGAAGCAGGCTCCATGCATGGAGCCCGACATGGAACTCGATCCTGCGTCTCCAGGATCACGCCCTGGGCGGAAGTCAGCGCCAAACCACTGAGCCACCTGGGCTGCCCAAAGTTTATGATTTAAAATAATTCTGTGCTACAGCAATGCACTTTGTGTTCTCCTGACATGAATATTAGGTTTATGCCAATGCCTATTATTAAAGTTCAAATAACAAGAAAAAGAAATTCTTTTCAAAGCATTAGAACAGAAAACTTAAAAGTTTTTTTTCTCATTTTGCTATAGATTATAAGACTATAATTTAGCTGTCCTCATCTAGTTCAAGTCTGTCAGCATTTGACTTCAGTTTTTAAGGGTCATAGCTCATCTATAAAATTCACTCTATTAAAACTAGACACAGAAAGTCTCTCAGGAATTCTTCCCTTTAAAGGCAGATCTTAAAAGTTAATCAAAAGCTGGGTAGCTCACATGGTATACAGACCTGAGCTTTCAGTACTAAGTCACTGATTTCAATCCCAAGCAGGGCTGACTTCTTAAAACTCATCACATACCCTCCTCAGTATTCATTGGCCTGGGCAGAATAAACAGGCTGCTTCATGTCAGCTCTGAGGGCACATAAATTTCCACCTGGAGAGCTCCAGTGGCTATTAAGATGGCAAGATTTAAAGCTTCATTGTTAGGTTCTCCCTTCAGAAAGGAGATGAAAAGAAATCTGGAGAAAGCAGTGAGGGCTACAGGAATATATATGACAATGCAGGACCTAGTTTTTAACTGTTATCTTAAATATTCACATATCCAAAAATTGCAACTTGGCAAAGTAAAATTAACATACTTCAATCACCTGTTCAATGTTTACTAGCACATTTTTCCCCTTAGAATCTGGCTGTGGATACTAAATTAAGTTTATCATATGGGTTACGTCAGATTCTATTGGTTTAGTGAGATGGCTTCCTCCTAGTTTTCAGAAATAGTTTCTGCCTTGATCAGAAGCATAGAGACTAGAGACACCTGAGTGGCTCAGTCAGTTAAGGTTCTGACTCTTGATTTTGGCTCAGGTCATGATCTCAGGGTTGTGACATCGAGCCCTGCATTAGACTTTGAACTGGACGTGGAGCCTGCTTAAGATTCATTCTCTCTCTCTCTCTCTCTCTCTCTCCTGCTCCTCCCCATGCCCCTTTTCTCTCTCTCCCCCTCTTTGGAAGGAAGGAATGAAAGAAAGGGACTAAGTCACAAATTCTGCACATATCAAAGGTATAGGACTCAACAAACAGATCTTGTTCAGTCTAAAAACACTTTTATTTTTTAAAATAAGTTATTTCCTTTCTAAAGATAGTCTTTTAAAAATAGGTCTCACAGATTTTTTGTAAAGCCCTCTAAATATAACACAGGTTAGTTCACACTGCCTAACAGTATTACAATTTAATTATCCAGCACCTCCTAGAGTAATACCAAATATATGTTACATTATAGACTGTACACATGGCAGCAAGAAGCAGTAGTAGTTGGGGCAGATGGAGAATCAGTGCTAGTCAATCATCATTTCCCAAATGAAAAACTGAAATAGAAAGGCACTGACCTAAATTATGCAATAAACCAAAAGAATGTGAATAGTATAATATGCTATTTATTATTCTTTGTAACCTCTTCAAAACCTAGGGCTTAAAATGCACATACGCTATTGACTCATAAACCTCAAGCCCCTGGACAATCTCTCTCTTGACCTATATAGTCTGTATCTCCTGGTCCTACTAAGTATCTCCAATGAGATGTTCCAAAAGCACATCAAACTCAACACATCTAAACTTTAATTCAACATTCTCCCCCAGAAAAATGTTCCTCCCTACCTGTGTTCCCTACCTTGAAGAATGGTCTAACCCACTTACCCAACCAAAATTCCCAAACCTGCCAATCATATTCAATTCCTTATTCATCTCCACTGCCTGGAAAATTCCACTTCTGAAATAATTATAGTATCCACGTCTGTCTACACAGGTTTCATTGCCTTACCTAAATGTAAGCCCTTATCACTTCCTACTTAGATTTCTGGAGCTTGTTTCTATTTGATTTTCCCATCACAAATCTTACTTTCCACCCCAATTCAATCTCCTCAATTCTATCAGATACCCCTGCTTCAGATCCTTCAACAGCTAATCTTCAAAATGATTAAAACTACTTGGTTGGTACATAAGATCTTTCTTGATTTGGCCATCACTTTGTCTCATATTCCTTCTCTTGGTCTACATATGATCTCATGTCTCTGCACCCACCTGGAACCTATCTCTATCAAAATTCAATTCAAGGGGATCCCTGGGGGGCTCAGCGGTTCAGCGCCTGCCTTTGGCCCAGGGTGTGATCCTGGAGTCCCAGGACCGAGTCCCCCGTCGGGCTCCCTGCATGGAGCCTGCTTCTCCCTCTGCCTGTGTCTCTGCCTTTCTCTCTCTCTATCATGAATAAATAAACTCTTAAAAAAAAATTCAAGAATGAATTTAGGGAATTCTGAAAAGTCTCCCCCAACCCTCCAGAGTGCTTTAATATTCCACTTGTGTATACCCTTATAATGTGTTCTTCTTCCATGAGAAGGAACTGTTTATCTCTGTAACCCTAGTACCTAACGCAGTGCCTCACACAAGGCATGAGCTCAAAATGCCTAACTGAATGAATGACACTAAACTACAAAACAGTGAAATCTGAAGAAAATGCATCAAATTCTTTGATTTCTGATACCTGAGCAAGCTTCACAAGGGCAATTTGCTTATTATTACAGATCTATCCCTAGATATTTTTAAACTATTTCAGTTTCTAGTAAGTTTGTTAAATTGAAATCTTCAATCTTCAAAAGGCAAATAAAGACCTCATTTCAAACACAACTAGTCCTACAAGTAATAAACACTTTAATTAACATGTGGTATAAAGGCCTGCATCACTCAAGAAGCTAAAAAGGAATCTGGGTTGACTTGACCTAGCAAATACCTGTTTGCCTGAATGTCTAGAGTACCACCTATCATCAATAACAGGTAAACAAATCTAGCTGCCACCACCCAATGGCCCCCAAATCAAATGCAGTCACCTCACATCTGTGTGAGTGTGTCAATGTAATTATTGACTCCCATCCTTACAGAAATAAATGCAAAAGACAGAAGAGAGAAGCCCATTACTATTACAGGAAATCTAGAACTACAGACCAAGGTCTGTGAGAATATAGGAGTCTAGGACCCTGTAACTTCTCTGCCTCTGCTATCTCCTGTTTGCCTATACTGTAAGCTATCACCCATCCACTCCTTCAACAAATGTTTTCAAAGCATCCCTATGTCCCAAGCATTGTGCTAGGCACAGGGCCAACTGAACTGTTCTCAGTCTCTTACATAAATCTCTCCACTGGGAAGACAGACATTAAATCAATGCACAAATATAAGCATAATTATAAACTGTATTATATGACAAGAAGGAAAGGAATATGAAACAGAACCACAAGGAAGACATACTTCAGGCTGTCTTTTACTCAGATGTGACAATTAAGCCAAGACCTGAGACTAAGTCAGTCAAGTGACAAACATACAGTAACAGCAGATCTGTGTTTTAGGAAGATAGTTCTGACAGCAGCATGGAAGGGAGATTAGAAAGGAGGTCAGTTACAAGACTAATGCAATAGTGTAGGCAAGAGATAAGAGTCCAAATTAAGCTACCAAATATGGAGATGGCAAGGAGGAGCCAAATGTAAAAAACATTCAAAGGCAGGTGGATAGGCATTGATCACTGATCAGGTGAAGAGTTTTAAGAGAGAAAAAAAAGTCAAGGTATTTCCTAGGATTCTAATTATTCTAGGGAACTAGGAAAGGTAGGAGTATGAAAAACTCAAACAGGGAACACACATAGAAGGAACAAGTTTAAAGTGAAGATAATTAGTTTACTGAGTTTTTGTTGCATTTAAGGTACTGGAGAAACATCCATAAGAGAGGTGTCTGACATGCAACTTTGAAAGCAAATGGTCTTCTAATCAAGAGAATAGCCAGGCTAGAAAACAGGTCTGGGGTCATCTTCACTGAAGTGATAACTGATACTCTGAAAGTGAAAGAATTGTTGAGACAGTATAAAAAAAGAAAAAGGTCTAAGGAAATTGTGATCCATATTAAAAGGCCTAGTAACAAATGCCAGTGGCAAGCTAGAAAGGATCAGAGTTCACAGGAACATCAGTTCAACAAATATTTATCAACATTCACCATGTTTCAGGTGCTATGATAGATGTCAGAGGTATAAAGATGGAAGCCCTGCCCTTATAACGCTTATAGCCTAAGGAAAAGGCACAAATAGATCATTTCAATATAGGTACTGATGGGGCACTATAAAACACACAGGGGGGAATCTAGCCAAACCTAGGAAGTCAGGAAATACTCACTGAAGGACATAGTGTCTGATATAAAGCTTCAAGACTAAGTAAAATCATGCAAAGAAAGTTGGTAAGGGAAAACTAGATGAAATCAAGAGAATATTCTAAACTTTTGGAACGCTAAGCAGGATAATGGATAGTGAAAAGAACTGGAAGAAGTTGAGAGGCGAAAGTGATTTAAACTGGAAAGAGTTGGGATCCCTGGGTGGCGCAGCGGTTTAGCGCCTGCCTTTGGCCCAGGGCGCGATCCTGGAGACCCGGGATCGAATCCCACGTCAGGCTCCCGGTGCATGGAGCCTGCTTCTCCCTCTGCCTATGTCTCTGCCTCTCTCTCTCTCTCTGTGACTATCATAAAAAAATTAAAAAAAAAAAACTGGAAAGAGTTATTCTTGGAAGAAAATAAGATGGGAAAAGTGGGCAAGGGTTTTTTTTTGTAGAAAGTTTACAAAAAAATTGGGGGAAATGTTACAGAAAAGAGACTGGAGGAGGCTGACAGGTTATATGAGGATTTAGGAAGAGATATGGGTAAAAGAACGTGTATGAAGTTTACTAAGCTTTATATAATTGTACCTTTCTATCTCAGAAAATTTCTGTAAAATAGTTTTCCAAAGATTCTTGGGCTTGTCTGGTTTTTTTGGGATACAATACCATGCTGAGACTAGCCCAAGGTGACTCATATAATTGACCATAGAAAGTCTGGGAAAAGTAAATTTGTATTAATGGCCATGAAGAGGTCAAGCATGATGAAATGCAAGAAGCCCCTGGCTTTAGCACTTATGTGGCCACTGATGACCTTCAAGTGAACTTTTAATAGAAATGTAGGGGTGAAAAAAATTGCCATTAATTTGCAAGGGAATGGTATAGGCATGACACTATAGCATTCATTCATTCAACAAATATTGAATGCCTACTATGTACCAGGAACCATCCTAGGCCCTGAGGAATCAATGGTGATCAAGACACAAATCTAAGAGCTTTATAGTCAAAGGAGAAGAAAAACAAGGAAATAGACAGTTACAATGAAATCAGTGCTAAAACAGAGCAGTATGAAAGTACATGGAACCCTGATAGTGAAAAGGAGAAAGAGATGACAGCAACTAGATTAAAGATAGTATGGAGGCAAAATTGACTTTCTAGCTGAAAGAAATTTAAGCATGTTGGTGGGTTGAGGGGGATAAACCTGTGGAAAAAGGAGCACAGAAGATGGTTGTTGGAGGAAGGTCTTGGGGAAAAAGATTGGCAAGGTATAAGTATTGGACTTGGAAAATAAGAACACTTCTTTCTTCAAAAAACCAAAGCAGGAAGAGGGGATAAAAAAATAATGGAGATGCAGAAGAGGAGCATAAAGAAATGTCCTCTACCTTTTGCCATGATACTTGCTTCTTACAAGGAAGCAAAAATATAGTTGGAGGCTTTAAGTACAGTGGAAAAGTTTTGAAGTAGGCAATGTGAGAATTAGATAAATGAAATAGCTAATCAATCCCAATCCCTAAAATTACACAAATGACAGAAGGAGCAATCAACAATTAGTTGCTTGCTTTTTGTTTAGATCTGGGAGTAGAATAGGAAGCGTAATGTGAGCTGCACTTCAAAGAATTCAATAGGCATGAATTAAACAAAAGTAAACTTTAAAGGAATTATCAAAATAAATCACTAAATGTATACAAATACAGGGTGCATTACTGAGTAGCAATGGCAGAAGCTTAGAAGCTCACACAAAGAAGGCAGACAACAGAAGCCATCAGTAACAGAAATAAAGAGGAACTCACAGGTAGAGAAACTATGCAGATTAGAAGATGAGGTAATGGAAAGACAATCTTAAAAGCAGAGATATATTGCTTTTATAGACTAATGATAAGCCTGAAGATAACTGATGTAATGTTCCTGCCTCCCCCTTTTCCTTCCTTCAACATTCTCTTAGCACCTGTCATATGCCAGGTATACTGTGAGGCACTGCTGATACAAAGACAAGACATAATTCTTGCTTATAAACCTAGAGTATGTTCATGAACCCACAGCCAATGTTTACAACAAAAGAATAAAATCAAAAGCCACTTGGAGTTTTGCTACTCAAACTATACATGCTTCTATAAGACATTAACAACAAAGGAGCAAAATTATATGAAAAGTTCATATAATTTTCAGCAATCAGCAAAAGGTGCTATCAAAAATGGCAGATTAAAGACTCATAAAATAATACGTTCTAACTTAATAAACTGCTATGTATCTTGGCTTTATCACAGATGTTACATCTGACTTTTCATTAAATGGTTGGATTAATGCCAACAAAAAGGCAATGAACTACAAACGGCAAAGCAAGATAACCAGAAACTAAGTGCTAGAAAGTATTTCAGCAGTAAATTAATAATAATTTTAGTGATAACAGTAATAATGCATATTTATTGAGTTCTTACTTGAGCTAGGCATTGTGCTAAGTATATTATATATATAATTAAGTTTGTATAAGTTCTCACAAAAAAACCTATCTATGAGGTAGCCTCTAATATCATTTTATAGACAAGAAAACTGAAGCTAAGAAAGATTAAGTAACTAGTAACTTGAGGAGCCGGACTTGAACTCAGGTCTGATGGTTCTTAAAAATC